>NW_026095919.1:0-132208 GCF_023614345.1 Adelges cooleyi | reverse complement strand
AAATATTTGCAAATATTTTTATAAAATGCCATTTTTTTGGCAATTTTTGAAATCATTTTCGTAATACCTTACAAAACTAGCGTCTTGGTGTATATAAATCTAAAGTAAAAAAAAAATATTTAAATATTTCCCCCGCCCAAGTAAAAAAACCAATATTTAGCAAAAATATTTAGATTTTCTATCATAACTCAAAAAGTTTCAATACTAAAAAAAATTAAAAAACTATTATTTTGTAGAAAACATTTTTTTTAACTTTGATTTAATTTTGAAAGTGAATAATAAAGTTTTTTTTGAAAATCAGTTTTTCTACGCTCTAGACTAGTTTATTTCACATCAAAATCAGACTTGAAAAAATATATATATATATAAAACAACTATAAACAAAAACAAAACACCCGGATTATGGAAAAAAAATGTTTGTTACTCTATCAACACTTTGGAAAAACAAAAAATAGCAAAGCATATCGTTATATGTGGGAAACACATTTCTAGTAAGTTGTTGTGGACTATAAGGAATTCGATTAAAACTTAATCAAGTTTTTGCACACATCTTGTTCATAGTGAAAATTAATATACTGAAAATATTGGCTAAACATATTCCTATGATATGTATGCAAACACAATGGCCCCTTTCCGGACTATCGATCAATAAATCAGTCGTCCAAAAAAAAAAACAAGTAGTTATATTATTATAAACTACTCTTTTGTGATTCTGAGAAATAATTATTTACAATTTTTCATAATCCGGGTTTTTTTTGTTTATGATTTGTTTATATATATATATATATATATATATATATATATTTTTCAAATCTGATTTTGGTGTGAAATAAACTAGTCTAGAGCGTAGAAAAACTAATTTTTCAAAAAAACTTTATTATTCACTTTAAACATTAAGAGGATGCCACACCTGCCATTTTTAAGGAGAAAAGTATAGGCAGTTTTTTTAAAACTTTTAAAAGTTTTTCTAAATTAAAAATCTTAATTTAGAGTTTAAAATACAATGCATACTTATTAATACAGTTATGAGGATACTTTGTTGATTGCCATTTTTTTTGCCAGACTAATACAGTCATTTCTATAGGACAAATTACAATTTTTTCCATTCAAAACTGCTTTGCGCGAATTTATTTTTCTCAGGCTTCATATATAGTTAAGGAAAGAAATTCATACATATTATTTATGACGAAATTATCTGTGTTCCAACAACCATATTTTTTCGATATACCTCACACAACCAACGCTATATCATTTTTAAAAAAGTCAAAAAGTCCTTTCTTAATTAATTAATAATTCATTAACTAGTTAAAATATTTAAAAAAGGGCGATAGTAGAACACAGACAATGCTGTTGTCTATATTATGTAAAAATGTGGTTTCTTAGTTTTTATTATAGCCTTTGTAAAACTAATCCGCGCAAGGCGGGTTTTTTGAAGAAAATAAGCGGCGTGTGACGTCCTCTTAAATCAAATACATCACTTTTTGTCCTTGATATTATTATAAAGGGTCATGCAAAAAAGGCCAATGTATTTACATGCAATTTAATTTAAATGTATAGATGAAATGTACATAAGATACGGTGGTGTCAATTTTTTAATATGTCAAGAGTAGTCACCGCGTATTCGGCGAGATTACGGCCAGTATGTCTCGCATAATTATATATTATTTGTTTTTATTAAAGTCCTTTTTTGTATAATATCTGAGCGCCTTCGCGTGAGTATGGTTACTGCTCTCGTTCCATACTCTGTCAGACGAAAGGTTTTAAACTAATGCTTAATTATTTTCGTCCCTTTGAATTTGACATGCCGATGGAAAATGTTTACCGCGACGGTCTTTGGTCAATTACAGCGTGCAACTTCACTCTCGTAGTATACCGTGTCATGTCCATCCACTCACTATTTTGTTTCCACTAAATAATTAAATCACTTCCGACGGTTGCAATATACCGTATAACCGTCTAAGATCAAAGTGCGTGTAGCCTTTCGGAGATAAAATTATTCTATACACTGAAGTTTTGCGGAGGTACGCGGCGGCAATTATAGCGTTCCGTAGAATCCCGGGGTTGTTAGTTTTCACCCCCTTGCGTGTCTGGCCTGTACCCTGTCATCAGCCCACACGGCCAACCCGGATATTGCGGGAAATGCTGCCGTAAGTGCTTTTCGTAAAATCCCGGGGTTGTGGTCTTCACCCCCTCGCGTGTCTGGTCTGTACTATAACTACAAACAAAATTGTTTTATGATGTCAAAAACATTTTTCACGTATAATCAATAATATTGGAAATAATGTTCAATTTTAATAATTAAGTTACTTTTACAGCATTTTCATTGGTATTCGTGTACTGAAGGTACACTGCAAAACTATATTATACAGAACACATATATTATACAACATGTGTACAATTTTTGTTTTCTTGCTATACCGAATAATTGATAACATATAATACGTAGAAAGGATTTGTCGAATAACCTATTTAACCTAAGAATACCTATTTCGTGTGTTTTTAGTTTAACTAATAGTGATGAGCTACTGTATAGTTCAGAATTTTTTTTTTAGAAAATGAGAAAACACAAAAAAAAAACTATGGCATATTTTTCGCCGAATCTGCATCTAGCCTCAGAATATTACTTTAATAGGGCTAGTTATTTTTTAAACAAACTCAAAAATAGTTTTAAGAAGCTCTGTTACTAAGCGTGTTACTTACGTTTGACTAATTTGATAAAATAGTGCTTTCTTGTTGTATCTATTTTGCTTGTTGAACAGAACTATGTAGTTACAGAATTAATGTAAAATTTCAAGTTTCCTTAAGTGTATACAAAAAAGTAATTTAGGAAGTTTTGGTTTTATCAATTACTTACAACTTTGGAGATGATTTTTCAAAACAAACAAACGTACTAGAACAATTCTGAGGCCAGACAATTTTTTATAAAATGCACTTGATATTTTGAGTTTTGTTTATAAAGAACGTAAAATATTGTTGTAATGTTTTTGAGTATATTTTATTGATACGCCTCGTTTTGGAAATTAGTACATTAAACTAATATTATAAAGTGACCACACATTTACGTTAATTAGGATAAAAATAAGTGAATCGTCTATTTGGTTAGCTGTTGTCCCGTCCAGTGATTCCCAAGTGACCTTATGTATGTATGTACATATTATGTATTGTGCGGGAATATTGTTATGCTACTATCATATTTTTCTTATTATTAATATCACCCTAAGCCCATTTCTATTGCTTGCCTCGTGTATACTTTCACTTCCCATCATTGGAATAAAATATGTTACCCTTCCGCACTTGGCATTTAGGTCACCAACCACCAATTTGATTACATTCCCTGGCAGATTATCATAAGTTTGTGTCAGGTCCTCGTGGAAAAGTCCTTGACGTTTTTAATTATTTTTTTTATAGCTGAAGCGTATAGAAATAAAATGTTTAAGTTATTAAACATAGTTATACCTATGCAAGTGCAACTGACATTTTTATTGTCACCGGGTGGTCTTTTTAATCAGACTTGTGCCCATTTACAATGAGGGTTTATTTATCGCATAGATTGATTGGTACCCGATAGGTCTGACCGCCTAGTGAACACGGCACGCTAAGCTTCGACGCCGAAAATAGCTGGAAAAATATTCGTAAGCAAACAATGTTTACCAAACTTGTTGAACTAAATTTTAGTTTGTAAAATAATTCACCAAACACTTGTGTAAAATGTAGATGATAGGACACAGATAATAGAACAACAAGTTTGTTAGTTAGAAATTACATTAAGTGTTTGTTACGATATTTATAAATATTCAATGTGAAATATTCCTTGTGCAAGGAACGGCACACATCTAAGTGATGGTAAAAAATACTCATAAACCTGATGGAGCATGTCGACCGTAATCAAATTGATGGCGTCTAAAAAGCACACATCAATATGCGTACATTATAATGTATTTTGTTCGTTGATTTATGTTTTGGATACCTTTTATAGCGATTTCAATGGTTTTAGTACTGTTGTGAAAACACCTACAGTGTAGTTGAAAATGTATTTTGTGGTTTTCTTTTATTATTCCTGGGCCTACTCTATTTTGATTTCTGGTTATTTGTTGAGATCATTGAAGATAATAATATTTTAATTTGTGTGAGTTGTGACGTGTTGTGTAAATTGTGTATCGTATTTGAAGTTATAGACCCATGGTGGTTAAAAGGAGTTTCTTCACATGATGCATTTATTAGTTCAATTCCAATTTCTGTGACGTATAGTTTTCTTCCTGTATAAATAGGTATAATGTTTTTTTGATTTTTAAAAGGATGTTGGCGAGTTAGGGAAAATAGCACAAATAATACATTAGTGATTGTTTCATTCTTCTTAACCACAATGGACTTGTATGAAAACATACAATTGATAATTTTGTTCCATGATTCCAAACAGTTTCATTATATTTACACATATTCGGAATCAAGCCGATACATCGGACCCCCTTCATACATGTTGAAATATGATAACTGTACTTAATATATCTTTGTACAGTTCTTTTATATCTAATAAAAAACAATATACTAGAAAACCTTTAACTCGTATGGTGAATTCTGATTAATTTAATAAAGTACTCAAACCGGAAAACCAATTTCACACTACACCAAGCGATGCGATTATATGAATGTATAATGTAATTAGTATTATAGATATTGATGATTTTAATGTAATTGCGTTGTGGACATTATTGAAAACAAATTATTCTTGTGTATAATCTGAATGCTAATACAGCTTGGAATTATACAATAATAATTGTTTATCATTTTTCCCCGTTTTAGTTTATATTCAGTACAATGTATAACTGAGCGTTTATAAAGGTTTACGGAGCCATGTATGCTCTCTTTTTTATAAAATTAAAAATGTACATTAACTAGTTATATGGCCAATATTTTAAAGAAACAAATGCATTTCGAAATTCTTATATGTCTAGACAATCAGTATAATGTTTAGATATATCATATACCTATTATATTTTTATATCAAACATGGTTAAGCCTTGCAGCATAGATTGTAAATATTCTTTAATAAAAAATATATATATATATAAAGATTAGGGCGAAATAAGTATTTGTAATTGTACATGAATCAGGTAAAAATAATGAAAATGTTATTTGTTAAACAACAGATTAAACAGTATTATAAAGTTAAATGAAGGATATGTATATTTTATGTTATTTATATAAAATAATTTACCTGTGACTTTTTTTACTTAAACTTAACGTATAATTTACCAATATTATAAACGATTTTAATAACCAATACACTAATAAGCTAATCATACTTTTTATTTTATTCGTTTATTTACCTACTATGATAGTTTTTAAACACTAAAGGTACAGAACGTTTTATGAAGTCTTGATTGTTGACATATTCCTAATGAAACTACTATTTTAAGTAAAGTGAACCTTACAATTCTCATCTCAAGTAATTGTATGGGGACACTTTAAACGGATATGATAATAAAGTCATCGGAAGACATTTTTTTATTTAGTACAGGAGTTCGCTGGCTTTTGTGGTTCACCCCGGAGGGATCGCCTACGGACTGACTAGCAGACGGGTCCTGTAATAAATATATACAAATATGTTTTTTTTTTAAATTTAATAATTAATCAAAATACTTTATACTTTAATAAAAAAAAGATTTAAAAATATCTAAATGACTTAATACCAAATTCGATTTAAATGTATATTTATTACTCGTATGATGTACACTATACATGCACATTAAAGAAACAGATTGACCAAAAAAAATGTTATTTAAATATTTTCAGTATTTTATAACAAGTTTCACAGGCCATTTTGAGAATTCTTCCCACCTAATTGTGTTTCTAAACAAGCACAAGAAGACAGTAGGCCGTCGGTATTTAGAATTTAGATAGATTTATCAAAATGAAAAGTAAAATTATTGGCAATTTCCTGTGTATATAACAATAAAATGTTTAAATTGTTCGTAGTGATAGATATTTCCGTATAATTTATAATAAAATAATAATAAGCAAAATATTGATTTTATTGAATAAAAAAGTATAGTGTTACACTGTAATTAAGTATAAATATAAATTCTATAATTTATATTTATATTTATTGGGACACCCACAAAGATACGACAAATTAAATCACTTTTGTTCTAGTTAATATTTTTAATATATTTTTTAAAATTAATTTATACTCATTTGCGCTAAAAGCACCGCGTTTTTTATTGCACTTACCTATTTAATTTTTTTTAAACTATTTAAATTTTTTTTCAATATAAGCATTTTATTAAGAATAATTTTTAAAAAATAAATGGCGAAAAAAATTAGTATATTTATTCATCCATTAAAAAGTTATATGAATTTGAAAGTTATGAAAATTTGATTTCACATTTAATGCGGCGGCCATTTAACCATGTTATTAAATAACAATTATTCATGTTCACATTTTTCCAAGTTTTTTTTTTTTTTACTGATTATAATGATACCTACAACATACAATATTATTGATATAAGTCGAAGACTCAAAACTGAAGTTGGTCGGTCTTGTGCCGCCAGTGGAGCCGTCCACTCTGTCGTTGCTGCTGGCCGAATCTCGGGTCATTGTGGTCGTTTTGGTGCGTTTGAACGATGGGCCCTTGTGTCGCTTGGACTACCTGATGTCCACCTGGAGCTTGTGTCGGTTGTTCTGAGTCAGCGCCACCTAAGCCCATCATCTCAGTCGGCGCCTGGGGGCCACGTAAATCCACAAGTAGGTGATACTCATCACCACCAGCGGTATGTAGAACGACCCCACGGACGAGTATATCACCTACCGGAATGAATGATCAGCTGGCACAGAGTGCATTCGTCGAACGCTTCCGGCCAGTCGTTGGCGTCGGCAAGCTGATGATGGCACTGAGCAGCCACACCAACGCCACTGTTCAGAAAACACAACGTGACGAGCCAGCCAGCTAGTCGGCAACGTCGTCTGCAACCTGTGGCTGCCGTGCGACGTACTGTACTGCACCGAGTCTATACTGAACCTATGCACCACCGGTACCGTGCCATCACCCAGCCGATAGCGTACGCTCAGGAGCGCACCGTGTCCCGAGCGCTCTGGACAGTGGCGTTGGTGTGGGTGCTCAGTGTAACCATTAGCTTGCCACCGCTGATCGGCTGGAATGAGTGGCTGAATGCGTTCAACAAATGCACTCTTTGTAAGGTGACCAAAAATTCCGGTTACTTGGTGTACTCGTCCGAGGGCTCGTTTTACATACTAGTGATGGTGAAGAGCATCACCTTACTTACGGATATACGTGGCAACCAAGCGTCGGCTGAGACGACGGGCCCGGGTGGCGCTGCCTCAGGACAGCCGACACCAGATCCAGGTGGGAACTGGGTCGTCCAAGCAACACAAGGGTGTGTCGACCAAGTACACGAAAACTATTACAATGACTGGAGATTCGGCCAGCAGCAGCGACATAGTGGACGGCTCCACTGACGACTCCGGCAAGACTGACCAACAAACCTCGTCGGGCGGCTGCAAGCAAGTCAAAGAACTGCTCGAGAACAAATAGTGCATATCGCTATCAAAGGAACGGAAAGCGGCCAAAATGTTGGCATCATCATGGGCTTGTTCGTCGTCTGTTGGCTGCTGTTCTTCTGACCTATCTAACCTATCTGACCTATTTTGACCTATCGGTAATAAAGGTTTTTTTTGTCATATACTACCTTGTCTTAATTTAATATTTTAATACTGTAAAATCTTTATTTATAACCTTTAAAGTTTATACAAGCTAAAAAAAACTTTTGAGTATTACTCCAGTAATTCAATATAAATAATTAGATTAAAACATTTTTTAAAGAGCTTTTTAAAACGGAATAACTCTTAAGTTGTAACCTTACATAGTATGTTAAGGGTATTTTACATTTGTATTAATTTGTTCTTATCATATTATTATAATGCTGTACAAGATGATCGTGAATTACTCAATAATACTACACTAATAACTACTCAAAAAAAGTTTTTTTGACATTTTCATGTCTTAGCTCTAGCACATAACCGAAAAAAGCGTTATTTACTTAGTGTTACCAAAAAAGTGTAACGAAAAATTACCACATGGAGATGGAGTTAGGGTGGGAATGGGGTTGGGGGTAAGAGATATGAGATAGGGGGGATAGGGGTGGGAGATAAGGGGTAGGCGATAGGGGTAGGAGATAGGGGGTGGAAGATAGGGGGTGGGAGATAGGGGGTGAAAGATATGTTGTACGTTCAACGTTCAAATTAGAACTAAATGATAAATTCAAAATAGTTTAAGGACCCAAATTCTCTATGAATTGTTTTAAGCTAGATATTAAACACTACAATATTAGCCAGAAACTTGATGTTTTAAGATACTAGCTTGTTACTGCTTCTTAATATACTATATAATTGTCTATAATTCCACCACTACTCTAAATTTATTCGGTACTTCAACGAGACATGAAAATGCTCTTTCGTGGTAGCACACTCGGCTGAAAAACTTTTTTCATTTTTTTTTTATACAATGTGATCTTAATTTTTTTTGTTTTTACCCTCCTCCCAACTTAGTTTTTTTAATAGCAACTTTTGAAACTTAAATTGTAACGTATATGTTTTATTATTTTTTTAAATTGAGAATAATACATTAAACATTTTGACTGGTCGATAACTAGTTTTGGATAACTATTTTTGAAGTTATTGAAGTTTCAAGTTAAGGACAGGAGGAATGGTGGAGTGTAGTATTATTTTTATCTGCGCTCATTTCCCAACCGCACTTCCCCTCCCACTCTAGTTTTAAAACTCTTATAACTTCTACAATAGTTATCCAAAACTGGTTATTCACCAGTCAACATATTTAGTACGTTATTCTCAATTTAAAAAGTTAATAAAATATTTACGTTACCATTTAAGTTTCAAAAGTTGCTATCAAAAAAGCTAAGTTTGAAGGGGAGTAAATACAAAAAAAATTGTAAAAAATTGAGATCACATTGTATAAAAACAATATAAAAAAAAAAGGTTAATTTCTTATTAAAACCTATAAGATCTTGAGTGGTTCACGCTAAGTGTATCACCCTGTATTTAGTTGAAATTTAAAGGTCTTTTAAAATGATTTCTATTTATTTTTATTATACTGTTTTAATTATTTTGCATACAAATATGTACAGGGTGGGGCAGTAAAACGAGCGATTTTCCGATGTATTTAAATGGAAAACCCCGTTTCACTGCCTCACCCTTTACAACTTAAGGATCTATGAAAAGGTTTTTTTAGTTGCATTTTGTTTTGTACATTGTCAATCTAGTAAAATATAAGTATAATAGAGCTTTGAAAGAATATAATATATGAAGAATAACATTTAGTGTGAGATTGCTCTAATGGAAGTATATAATACATAAATATTAATTTTATTGAGAATAAGTGATTATAATTTAAACTATAGAGTACAAATGATTCCAACTAAATTTAACAAGACATTGTATATGTGTTATTTGGTCCACTATGGTTTTACAAAAAAAACCAGTACAGTGGGGTCGGGGTATATTGGGGACGGGGAGGACACGGGTTTACAGGAATTTTTAAATTTAAAAGTGATAAAATCACTTTCGAAAAACGCTTCGATGCATATCGGTAGTTATTATTTTTAAGCCAGTACAGTTCAAACCATGCACAGTAAAAGTTAGAAAGTAATAAATTGAAAAATCGGTGACTAAAGTCGTTTTTGAAATGACCTATTCAATTTAATACTTTCTAACTTATACTGAGCATGGTTTGGACTGTACTGACTCGAAAATAAAAACTACCGATTTGCATCGAAGCGTTTTTTCGAAAGTGATTTTATCACTTTCAGATTTAAAAATTCCTGTAAACCTGTGTCCTCCCCGTCTCCACTATGCCCCGACCCCACTGTTCTGGCTTTTTTTTTAAATATAGAGTTATGAAAAACTCTTTATTTGTATAAATTATGTAAATTTAATAATGAAATAGTTAGGGTTTTATTTATTTAAAACTTAAGTAATTGTCGTCCAAAAAAATTGACCATGTCAATTAGCCTATTTTTAAATGGATTTTGGAGATTTAATTTCAATTTTATGACGTATACACTATGTATACAATGATAGAATATCAACATTTTGCACATGTTATTAATTTTTATGTTGAGATAAAAATGTAATACTTGTTAAAACAAATTTGTTTTGAGTTAGGTGATGCTATATTCCATACATTTATTGTAAAAACACCACGTAACCATGACTAATTATGATACCGAAATCGAATTTTCACTGAACAATTGTAATAGAAGTGTTCTTTCTTTTTTATAATATCCTTAAACAATTTTTTTTCAACATTTCAATTAGCCAAAAATTGAAAGACACATAAAATTTTTTATAAATTTCATTAAATTTTTATGCTGACTCAAGTTCAAAATAAAAATAAAAAAATGTTGAACCGAACTTTTTATATACGTCTTTTAATAAAGTTTTAAAGCAGCATGTAATGGAACGATTGCGATTCGTATGATAAGAATTTATTATTATTGTTGGCGGCAAAATTTGAATGTCACGCCAGCCAGGTATCATCTGACAATCTCTGCCGCCTGTTTCCCTCCGCTACAATCAGGTCGATCAACGGACACCCGTCGCCAGCACATGACACGGCCATATCATGTGTTGACCGTACCGCTCTTACAATACTTTGTAACTTTTTATTATACGCAGGTATGTATATTACAAATTAAATTTATTTTATCTTATTAAATAACCGGTAAAGTGGGTTAACTATATAGTGAGGTTAATGTTATTATCTCATACAGTGATGCTACAGTATATTATAACTTTAATACCTAACAATTTTCGCTGCGGTTACTTGCCTATGATACGCATATACTATTTTTTATTACAGTGTGACTAGCTCCGGCTCACAGCGACTTCAAAGTTCAAATCCTAAAAAGACGATCGAAATAAATATGTCCTGAATTTCAATTATAAAAACGTCAAAATATATGTTTATGGGGTCACCGCATTCAAATTTCATATACATTTTAAAGTCTGCCTCCTTTTTTTGATTTAGATGGAGGATTCTTTTAATTAAAAAAAAAATTTCATGAAATACAATAAATTATATGTATTTGAAGTCTATGCGTTGAAGTTTGATAAGAATTGTAATGATAGCTAGGAGTTACAGGGGACTTAAGGGTATTTTTTAGATTAAAAAAAAAGTCATCCATTAATTTTATTAATAGGATTATTGAAATCAAAAATTGTATAAGATTTACAATCAAATTATATTTTTGAAAACAAAAACATTTGTAATTGAATTCCTAAGTATTTAAATGTAGGGATTCAAATTATTTTTTTTAGCAGAGGTCTGCAATTAAAATTAGGTTGTTTAAATATTACAGACATAGCTATTTAGTAATATATTTGAACTGTATTGGAACGAGAAAATGGATTTTATCGTCTCAATATTACAATAAATCGTAAATATACAAACGTAAGTACAAAATATCTATTTTTTTTAATACTACTTGTTTCATACGAAAATCTGGATTTTTCAAAAAAACGCTATTTGAGCCACTTGAAAACCTTATAAATATTAAATATTATTACAGTTAAAAGCCATGTACCTATTAAAATGTAAATCAAAATTTAATTTATATAATAGTCCATCTACCGCTTGCAGTATTTCATTTACTTCATGGTGTTGGCGCTAATAGCTACGTCCATGTTAACTCAACTATCGCATTTCACCAAAGCCACCATTCTCATAATCATCGTTCTCATGCATTGCGTTATCAACATGACCACCGTAAGCAGCGCCATCGGCTGTGAGGACTTCATCATTAGCAAACCGTACAAGTAATACTTAGATACATGTTTAACTGTTGAGTACAACTTATTTATATGATAGCCGTCTAAAAGTTTACGCTTACTTACAGCATTGATTGAATTTTTAGATATTATAGTTTTTTTAGTGTAAGTACTTTACTTAAATAAAAACGAAAAATATAAAGCAATAAAGTGATACGGTAATAACTATCCAGGCGCGAAAATCACTTCAAAACAAAACTAGTAACACTAAATTAATTATTGAGGCTAAGTGTCACATAATAATAGTAGTATCTGTCCGAAGTTTTAATATAACCTATTACAAACCTGCTACTATACTATATTTAGGCTCAGCCGTTATTTCTTGAACTTAACAAATAGGTAGCGCACTATGATTTTAAATGAAAAATAAATAAATAGTAAAGCACTCTACACTACTTTAAACTGAACGTTTAAAACGCAAACTCAACTACCTAATGATTAATTGCGATGTCCTGTTATAACCGTAATATATTCAACATTACTGGGTATCCCATGTAGGCCAATATATTTGAAACAGTAATAGTTGTTTAAAAGTTTTTGTAAACGTATGATAGTTGCTACAAGGTCGGGTTTTTAAATATACTAAACGAGTTACTGTTATATTTTTACCAGCGTTTTGTTTTTTTGTCAGGATTTTATCGTTTTTGCTGACTTCCGTCACCATGGTACTCGTTTACTTGGCTATAGGAACGTAAGTATCACCTATTTACGTTTCAAATATTTGGAAAATTCCTACAGTCGGTATCAACCGCAATGTGTTATGGGTTCAGATGGATAAATCTTCGACGGCATCCAAAATCCGAAGACGTAACGAAGCTTTAGTGTACAACATCCTACCGCCACTCGTAGTCAACCACTTTCTGGGAAGCTACAAAATTCAACATGAAGAATTATATAGCCAAAATTTTGCTGAAGTCGGAATATAGTACACAGTTAATTATTTTCCTCGTCGAGTAAAGCTGATTGAATATTTTCCCTTTTGAAATTGAAGTCATCAAGTACAATAAAATAATTTTTTTATCTTTTAGACTATTATTCCGGAGAGACGGTGAACAACCAGAGACTGGAATGTTTAAGATTCCTCAAAATATCTGATTTTCACGTGGTATGCTTAAACGGTATTGTCATATTCAACGGCCAACGCTCGTCTAAATTACATAAGACTAATGAACGTTACAGCTTTTTGAGCAACCACGGTACCAACCAAGACATCATTGAAATCAAAACTATTGGTTCATCTTATATGGCGGCTAGCTGGTTAAACTCGGCAAGAAAGGTTAAGGTAATAACTCCATGGTTACACTTATATTTTGTTTGACGCTTATCGTTAACGAATTTAGACCGACGATTCAATCGAAATAAGATGGGCACATCTAGCGTTTCTCGTCGACTTCGCCGTTGATCTGAAAAAATCATTGCAATGATTTAACGAACAAAGTTTCAACCACTTTGTATTAAAAATGGGTAAATATTTAGTGTACTCGTACAATAATAATACAAATCTGTTCAGGGAATATAAGTTACGCAATAATTATTTACTGTACATAATCATTGTTTATGATAAGAGACGAAAAATAATTTCTTAAATATTAAAAAAAAATGTTTATCACTACTGAAGGTAATATAATAAAATATGCTCTATTGTAAAATCGTTTAAAATTAGCTTGTTATATTAATTGCAACTTTATTTTTCCTCACTAACGTAACACCTAATGTCCCCAGGTACCAACCACGAGTTTTTTTAATTTAAAGTAGTACTGGGGATTTAATTACAATATTGAAAAACCTGGGACAGCTGCTCCTGTAGTAGTTTTTATCAAAACCTAGACTGTCTACACAATTGACGAGTTCTTTTTATTATATTATATTTCTTCCTGGTTTATAATATGTTTTCTTACTTAATCATTGTGTATGTTACATACATTTTTTAGCTTCGATGCAAAGCGAGAAGGTATTGGTTTTACTCTGATGTGTGTTTTTTTTTTATCTGTATACACTGTAACTTTTTTAATACTGGACCAATTCCTTCGAGTAGCAACTCTATAACCGCAAATTTCATCTAGTTGGTACTTTGGGGGGGTAAAAGTTGAAAAAGTTTAATTCTTCACAGACGAAAGTTGAAAAAACAAAAAAAAAAACCGTACGAGTTTTTAATTTAGAACTTTTACTGGCTATAATTTCGAGAAAAATAGTCGGATCGAGTTGAAATGTATAAGAAATAATTATTTGGTATGCCCGCACACGTCAGTTGTGTCAAACTTAAACTATACCCATTTCCCACCCCCCTAGGGGGGGTACAATTTTTTTTGTTTTTCGGGGTTTTTAGCGGTAATTTTGAAACTTTTGGGTTGAAAATTTGCCAGTAGTTGGAACTCATATGTACCCATAACATATGAAACGGGAAAAAAATTCGGCACTACAGTTTTTTTTTAATTGCCGGGAAACTGTGTTTTCGCAGATTTCGTATATTTTAACAAAAACACCTTAAATCTTTAAAAAAAATTGATCAAATCATTAAAACAATTTTATTTATATCTATGCAGAATGATACTATTAGGTTTTGTGCTCAAGTACCACTTTTGACTTAAAGTTTACACAAATTCAATTTTTTTTTTTTTTTTTTTTAATTCAAAACCACTAATTAATTTAAACTATGGAGTACAAACGATTGAAACATGAATTGTCGACCATTCCAACAAAATATAACAAGACATTGTATATGTGTTATTTGGTCCACTAAGTTTTTGCAAAAAAAAAAAAAAAACCAGTACAGTGGGGTCGGTGTATAGTGGGGACGGAGCATAGTTGGGTCGGGGCATTGTGGTGACGGGGAGGTCACAGGTTTACAGGAATTTTTAAATCTGAAAGTGATAAAATCACTTTCGAAAAAACGCTTCGATGCAAATCGGTAGTTAGTATTTTCAAGCCAGTACAGTCCAAACCAAGCACAGTATAAACCAGCAAAGTTAGAAAGTTTTAAATGAAGATTCTGTATTTACAAATGAGCATCAAAGCGTTTATTTGAAAGCGATTTTATTCAATTTTATCACTTTTATTTATAATAATTCTTGTAGACCTGTGACCTCTCCGTTTCCTCATTGCTTTGATTACATTATGCCAATACTCTACTGTACTAGTCCTCTCGGATAAAATCACTTTCAAATAAACGCTTTGATGCTCATTTGTAAATACAGAATCTTCATTTAAAACTTTCTAACTTTGCTGGTTTATACTGTGCTTGGTTTGGACTGTACTGGCTTGAAAATACTAACTACCGATTTGCATCGAAGCGTTTTTTCGAAAGTGATTTTATCACTTTCAGATTTAAAAATTCCTGTAAACCTGTGACCTCCCCGTCACCACAATGCCCCGACCCAACTATGCTCCGTCCCCACTATACACCGACCCCACTGTACTGGTTTTTTTTTTTTTTTGCAAAAACTTAGTGGACCAAATAACACATATACAATGTCTTGTTTTTTAACATCAGAGTACAATATTATTTATCTTATTTTCATTTTCTAGCTTCACTTCCTGGTATGTGGGCAAGAACCATAAAAATTGGCAGCCAAAACATTTAACATGACTAGTTGGAAACTTGGTCAGGCGTATCGTCCAGATTATCTCATAAAGAATATGCAAGTTGATCATCAAATTGCAATTTTCACATGTCCTACAACATGGCAAGTATGTTTTAATTTATAACAGTTTTGTAACTGAGTTATCTAAACTTATAATCGTAGAGCCGAGGCTGTCACAGGTCTGTAAGAATTATTACAAGTGAACAAAATTGCTTTTAAGGAAACACTTCAATGATAATTTATAGAATATGCTGTAATAATTGTTAAGTAGATTGCATGTGATCTGTTTTTTGACGTTTTAGACCAAAAAGCCAGAAAAAATAAAAAAAATAAAGTTATTAGGTATAGTTGTGTGTGAAAATCCCTCACATATCTGCATCTAAGTTTAAACAAATTGACTAGGTATTGTAAAATCAATACCATTTTTTGTTTCTTTTTCAAGCTACAACTAATATGTATTAAAAATAAAAAAATCACTAAGTTTAATAATAATAAATATAAGAATAATAAATAATAATATGTAATAACAAAGTATAATAATAGGTAACAATAAATTTGATTAATTTTAAAAATGGATTGTTTTTGTTAAATGGGATCCTATTCGATTTTTAGGCTGACTCAATTAATGTGTATAATAATGGACCAGGATTCTAAAATAGCTTTGACATACTAAATGAGTTAGTTGCAGTAAATGGTTTTTAATGGGTCTCGATTTAAAATGTGGTTATTTGGTAATGTTTAAATTACTTTTTGGAGGTGGCTTTTTTAATTAAAATATTGATTAAATTATTGGGTATTGTTGAGAGTTAATTTTTATAAATTTTAAAAACTATTTCAATTTTACATAAATATATAATATCTACTGATGGATTTATTAAACCACCACGGGTTTTCATATTTATTAGCGATTAAAACATTAAACTGATTATTGTCGCATATATTTAGGTCGTCGTTTTGCAGTGGCCGCTTCCATTTGAGTCCACGTGTTGCGCAATCCAACTGGATCCTGACTGTACCACGAGTTGGCCGCATCTACTACCACCGCCCGACTGTGCTGTACCACGGGTTGTTGCATCTGTTAGTGCCGCCCGACTGTGCTGTTCCGACCGCCGATGGTTGACCGCTACAATTACCGCCGAACCTTGCTGTTCTACTGTGTCGACGTGTTCCAGGGTGTGGTGGAGTCATAAAAAGCTGTATTTAGTTTGTTAAAATGTATTGTTATATTTTGGATACATTGTTTGTTTCTCTTTTTTTGCTGTCTAAACAGACAAACTTTTTGGGTATATTTCATAGTCTTTATTGTTATAAATCTGTAATAAATCGTATATTTTGGTCACAATTAGTTATGTCATAAGTTCTGATTCGTGGCGAAACTCATTGTTAAGCCATAATGAGAACAATTAAAATTCAATATTGAAATAAAATTATTTAAACATTTTTAATATAAAAATTTCGTTATCGGGTATTTTCATATTAATATTTTTCCATGATATGATTTCTTCCATGCCATACCTAACAACTCATTCTGTCTCTTTTGAACGATATCGATATCTATCTCTCTGCTATAAGTCCATTTCTTTATAGGTCTATGGTAATAACCGATAACGCATAATATTATAGATAAGTAACAAATAGGCTAGGTTAGGTTAGGACTCGACGGAACAAAATTTCCCTCGTTTTGGGGAGAATGCATTTTTAACAAAATTTTCAACGATATTAAAAAAAGTTATTGCCGTTAAAAGTAAAAAATTACTATTGTTCGATTATTGAATATATTAACAATCTGACAGGATAATATTGGACAGAATTTTGCAGAGAGCATCTGTCCTTCAATCACTTACTATTATTATCGTTAAAATTGTTTTTTAATTGCCAGCCATTTGAAAATAAGCAAACCATTCAAGAGTATTGAATAACACAATACTCTACAATATTACTTGTTTGTTTTTTTACAAAATATCCTTATATTTGTTGTATACAACAATTTTTGCATAATGGATTTATATACAACGAATCGGTCAAATCTCTTAGCATATTATTAAAGAATATATGTATGACCTTATTGTTTTTTAAATATGCGTACATTATATTGCAGTCATCTGATGTTATCACAACAAAATATTATTGTACATTGGCACTAAAAGTGTTTCACAGTTCACGCCTTATTGAGTATAAAGGAAATCAGTTATAATACTCTTATCGTTCTTATTGTTTATTGATGCAATAGTCCAGATTGTTTGTCTAATAAAAACAAATACTTAAATGCACCAACCCGACATAATAATTACAAAGCTTTTTGGTTAACGTTTCAACAGTAACTGTATATTAGAGGGTTAATTACGATAATATTTGATGATACTATATTACCTCATCATTTAAAACTAGGTATTTAGAAGTATTATAATTGTATTAACTTTAGACAATATTATAATTTATAGTACCTAGAAAAGAAAGTAAACAACAAAAAAAATAGGATGCGCCCTAAGTGTACATATTCAAATGTATCCAAAACAAGCAAATATCTATTAATTTACAACATCTAAAGTAGTTTAAATTAAAAGCGTTTTAAAATAGTTAATAAATGAGTAGTAAAAAATGTATTAAAATTAACAAACTTAAACTTTAGCTTTGTTTATAACCATCATAGCTACCTAGCATGAAGGTTTCAAAAATATGTTAATGAGTGAAACATCGACCGTCTACGGCCTAACACAATTTTTAATTTTAGGTATAATGTTTTAAAATAAATAATTAAAAATAAAATTTGTTGATAGAAGGTAGTCTGCGAGGGTAAAAAACAAAAGTAAGGGGTGAAAATTGGAATACAGTATAAATAACGAACTCGTGTGCTAAGTATTACTACTCTAAGAAATCATACATAACTTATTACTTGTATAGTATAGTTCTTGAAGATAAATGTATATTAGAAAATAAGCAATAAAATGTAGGCCAAACAGTCAAAACAAAACGAAATTGTCAACACTGCAAAAATTACAATCATGCCTATTATTTTAAAGTGGCCCCAAAATACGATGTCGGTGGCATTGTTTTAAAACAAGCTGTTGTTTTTTGATTTTACATTGTTTTATAAAAATTATATCTTTTTGCGTGTTTATTCATTTGAGTTACTTTTCTTTTACTTAATTTTAAAAGTGTTACCTTACTCTCATCTCCCCGAAGGTAATAAAAACTAAGTGTCTTTATACAAAAATAAGTGTATTGTAATAAAGGCTGCACCTCCTGGGGAAGCCAAGTGCGGCTCTGGGTTCTTGCTAGAGTTATAACTAGTGGTTAGGCTATTAACCCGTTTATTATAGTAAATATCTAAGCAATATAATTGCGTCGAGTTATTTCTATTTATAATATATAATCGGAGGCCTGGCGTTGGATGGAAAGCACCCGAGGCAAGATCAATCCGGAAAAGGCGACTAGAGCTCTGCCCCTTTTCGCACCACTTATTATAAAAGGCACCTTAGTTGTCAGATACAAGGTATTAAGTAATTTTATTTAAAGTGTGTGTGTATTTATAACATTTCATGTACGAAAGTGCGTATATGACAAAATTAGCGCCCAACTGGTAACTCGATCCTTCACGACACCGAATTTTTCCAGTCGCTTTAAAGGTGAGTTAAAGCGAATTTTGCAAATGGTATGTCGACCAAAAAAGGGTTAATTTATTGGATTTTTCTTAATTTTAGTTTTCGGTTTTGGTACTTTAATTATAAATAATTACTGATTTTAACTTGACATTAAATTTATTTGTTTTAGGTAGCATTATAATTTTAAATTTTGAGACTATTTCAAAAACATCCAATAAAAAAAAAGTTAAACATTTCATTTTACGATTTACAGTTGTTTATAATGTTGTTATTACCATTTTAATTAAAAAAAAAACCGATGAACCATTTGAATCGCTTCATGCAAAAAGGGCCTTAGTTCTTAACTTTAAACTTTTGGAAAAATGAAAAAAACGTTTGATATGTTTCAAAATGCATAAACATATAAGGGCTTTATCAAAGTTAATAGATATTAAACAGTAAAATTACATTCTGTAAAACAATATTACTATTTTCAAATGCAGTCCAGATTATTAGCACTTAAGTATAGTGGACTTGGACCCTTTTTGCACGAAGCGATTCATTTAACATTGTGTAGCATATTAAAGATAATGTATTTTTTGTTAAGATATGGACTATATTATAAATTACAACTTGGATAAAAGATTACATAAGTATAGTAATTTACAATGAAGTTGCTTCTAGGCCTTAGCTTAGCACACTACTGCAGATACACAATAAAACAAAAAAAATATTTACTTATTATACTTAACAAATATGTAATTCACATTCGAATAACATGTTAGTTCAAATAGTAACCATTTTCGGACGACTATGCGGGCTTGTGTGTTAACATACATAATTTGTAATAATTATACATAGTTTATGTACTCCATATACGTACTAAACTAAGTTTTTTCTATAGTTTTGTTATGGACAATGTACGTCGTTCGATTCTAAATTTTTGTTAATGCGTTGCAGATGTAAGTATCTTACCCAATGCCTCAACGGGCCAGTCTATTGTTATCTCCATACTATAGCATATTAACTTTTGCTACTTAGTCGTTATCAAAGTACACTATAATGTGTACCGAACTTGTTTTGAAATTTTGTTGTTAAGACGTATTTGGTACAATTTAATTTTTACACGAAAAACGTGATGAATATATTATTGAGAGAAACATAATAAGGAAATTGTTAAAGTAATTTTAGAAATTGTATTAAATGTTTTCTTGTATTTAAGAATTTATATTTAAATTATTTTGCTTTATTTTTTCTATGAATGGGTGCCCACAACGAGGCTCTAATCAGTTTCGTGCGGCTCTTGAAACCAAGCTTAGAGTAAAATTAATAAATTTTAATTTCTTCATTTTATAAACATCTCTTAACAATGTGGCTCGCTTCGAATTAGCTTTATAAATTTGCGGCTCCAAAATAACGGCTTGTGACCACCCATGGAATATAGGTATGATACAAAATATATAAACTTAAACAGAGATTGTCTACACTCTATGTAACCAATCAAAAATTGACATATTTTGTTATAATAACAACAAATATCGTTTGAAATAATATTCTAATAGCTTAACTGATTTTGAATTTGTAAAAAATAAAATCAGTAATATTTATTCCTTTTAGAACGGTATACAGGTTTTTTTTCACAAAAATATTTTAGAATAAAGGTTTAAAAAAATTGTTTGTTATTTAAAATCAACCAATTGCAACCCTAGAGCATATTCACTTTTTGACCTATCAATTATCATTAGTAATAATGTAAAAATCCACTTAAGTATGTCATATACAAATAGGTAATATAAGTATTAAAAGTATAATAAAATAGTAAAACTGGCCAAAATAATAAAAAAAAAAAATTTAGAACATTATTTTTATCGTTACAGACATGCAGAGTATGTTTTAAAAAGTTTCGAGGAGGGGGGTGCTTCAAAAGTTAGTTCATATTTGGATTTTTGGGCCATGTACCGGGTGATTCTTTTAATTTTACCTATCAATGTCAAGACCAATCTGACAAGTGACCACGAATCGTTTTAATAACAATATTTTGTACATTTTGATACTGTTATAATGAAATATAACCTAAAAATTGCCGTGCTAATGAAATACTTAAATTTTAATAGTCAATAACCGTACAGCTATGTGCTGTTTATACTAACACATATCTTTTTACGTTAGTTTTAAATATATTTGCGTTTAATTTCATTGAAAATTGGTATTATTAAACTAAACCATGCTTATCTTTAAAGTGGTTTTGAAAAAAATAATGCTATGTATAAGAAAATTTCGGCATACCTTTTGATTATGGTAAATCACATTTAAACTTTCCGGAATAAAGAAGTTTGATTTGTTTACTTAAAAATTATAAAATGCTTAATGGTAAGTGAACCACTCAAAATTATTTAAAACTATTGTAATTATAATAATATTTTGTTTTCTGTGTATTGGGTAAAAGGCACCGATAATTAATATTTTTCATACTCTTCCCTAACATCAATAAAGTTAGCTTGCAACATGTTATAATTGGTGACAAGATATTTTAAAAGCGTTTGTTTGATACATACATATGATGTAGAATGTGGATCTATACATTAAACCTACATCATTGTGAAAACTGAGAAAATAATAGGTAAAATAAAATAATGTATTTAACTACCTAAATTATAATGTTATAACCTTAATATTAACAAATATTTTGTTTTTTGAAGTGTCGGACGCAACTACTCTAGTCAGTGTTATCCGAAAAAGTTGGAACGCAATCCTTTGTACTTTTATAAGAACTCTGAACAGACAACTGCTAACAATATAAATTTTTATTTTTCATTTTAAATGGTAATTTTAGAACAGACATACTTAAAATTGATTGTGCTAAATTGTTAAAAAAAAAAATGTTCATAAATTTAGAATGTGATTTTTTTTATATGTTTTAGGAGTTAAGCAATAGTAATTTTCTATGTTCAATATTTTTTTAATAGAAATAAAGTATGTCAAATTTAATTTCAATGACATAATATTTCATGTCGTCGTACCTAATACATTTGTAATATTTTAAACTATATTATGTAATATTCATAATTCAATGAAAAAAGTGCTTATTTATTACAATAAATGAATCAAAAAACTGATGCAAAATTGTTAACATGTACTATAATCTTAATTATCTTAAAATTATTACTTATAGACTAATATTAAACTCCTTTAAAATATAAAACCTACGTAATATTCAAATTTAACAACATAATTATTATGTTTAAATTATTGTTATATTCGTTAAGTAATATTAATTCTTAGTTTGAGGATAATTTTTAAAATAGTTTGTTAATTATTGTTCAAAATTCCAAGGGAACCAAACTAACCTAACCATATGTTCTATTCACTTATAAGTAAGTATTGCACGAATTTGGAAAATGTTCGTTCAGTCACATTTATGATGTGGGTTATTAAAGTAGGTAGTTTTCAGCAAAATACCCATGTTTGAAGCCGTAAATTAATAGCAAAAAAAAAACTTAATTGGTTCAAAGATGATATGGGTCATAAGAAAATAACCCTAATTTTATGTAAACAAAATATTTGTATTTAATTTTTAACTCTTTGACCCCAAAAAAAGTTTTTAAAAAAATTAAAAAAATTTCCAGGGTTAAAAAAAAAATATATATTTTTTCTTAAAATATGCTTAAAGTTCACTTAATTATAATTTTAAATGTGCAGGTTTCATGTCTTTACCACTACCTATGGTTAAATTACAGTGTCGGGAACATGAGGTGTTTTTGGATAATTTTTTTTAAAAATTGACCTACCTAGGTCCAAAAAAAAAATTTTTTTTGTTATTAAGGACCTATAAAGAATGTATGATAAAAATTTCAAACATTTTTGAAGTATAGTCGCACACCCATTCGGTGATTTCACGCGGAATGACCCAGCACTGTCGTCTTCGTTTAGTTCGCATATCTTTAGCTCTTGACCCGTTCGTTTGTAATGTGGTTCGCCCGCACGTTCATTGTTTATTGAGCTGATGTCCACATCATCCTGTAAACAAACTTATTTTAAATTTTCATTTCTGGTAGGTTTGTTATCAAATGTAAACGATTGAGTAATCATTTTTCACTCTATTCAGAATGTACATAAAACATGTGACCGAAAATTCCTAAAGTAGAAAAACTTAAGCAACACTTGTGGTTATATATATAGTATAAAAATAAAATAATTAAATACGCTATAGAGTATTATTTTTGTGGTTAAGGGTTTTTTTAAATATTTTATTTTTTTACTAATTCTTAAAGTAATAATAAAAAGGAAACAAATTTAAAAAGAGTAATGACGTGGAGAAAGTAATACCTCTAAATTGCCGAATCTGTCAGGCAATTTGTATACATTTTTTATTTATAAATTAAAATATAATATGACCGCCGTTCAGTTACTTTGAACCTCCGATTATGTTTGTTTTATAAAGGACAGCGCAAGTATACGTCACTGAATTCATCAATTTCTAGGGACTCATTTGCCGTCGACTGAGATGCTTTGGCTAAAATAATATGCATTTATTGAGTATAGAGTATATTTAATCGATTTTCTTAGTTTTTCATAATAAATGGTTCCAAAGAAAAAAGAAAAATACCATAATAATTTTAACTCTCAATAAGAGGACATTAGGCTTGGTACTTGTTTAATATGATTATTTTTTCCTATAATTGTAACTAAAGATCAAAACGCCCCAAAATTTCCAGAAAAAAACGTTTTTTTTTTAAGTATCGGAAAAAATGAAAAAATTGGGATTTTTTTAAAATAATAAATTTCAGAGAATCACAATTTTTTTGAGATCTGATATAATAATTTAAGAAGTTTTATTTCCGTATAAACACTAATCAATTGTATTTGAATCATATGCAAAATAAACTAAAAACAAATCGATTTTTATAACACTAATTAGATCATAGATGATCCAATAGTTAATAAGTTAATAATGAAATTCCAAAGAGAATAAAATAAATTTATCATAACCCTTGAGCAATACTGTGGTATTGTTTTTCCATCTCGATGATTATAACAAAACAACGGTTTAAAAAAGTAGAAATTGATAAGACTATTGGTTACTGTGCTTTGTTTTATTTTTTAACAAATAACAGCAGAATCGAGACATAAAAATTAAAAACGCATTTCTTATATGAACAAGTTTTAATCGAGTTTTTGTTGGCAGTCCTGGCACTCCTAACTTTTATATATTAAATAAGGTAAGTACTCTGTACTAGGCAATAGTTAAGACATTTTTATTTTTGCTGTATCATCTTATTAAATATTAAAATATACTAAAATTACACAATCTTCTTTTTTCTTTCAAAATTACATACTAGTCAGATAATACTATAAATTATAGTATTTAGTTATTACTATCTACAGAATTAAGTAACTATTATGTTAAATCAATGTTTTTTTAAATTAAAGTTAAACAATATACCCATACCCATATTTCTTAAAGATTAGGCCATTAAGTTCAATTTGGGATTTATTTAATAAAAGTAAAAACAAAAGTGTCATATGTAAATTTTGTGCATTTGAGTACCAGTTTTCTAATGCCACTCGTATGAACATACATATTTATTTTTCATGTAAAAAATGTCCATTGGAAACTAAACAGATGCTTTTTGAAAATCTTTCTAAGTCTGTCAAAAAAAGTGATGTACCAGTACCACTGAGTTATGGAAATGACGTGGATGCACCTGATGAAGTTAATATGATGGACAATACACTAACAGTAAGTGTTTTCCTTTACACAAAGTCAATAACAATATCACTAAAACTAACTACACCTGAACCAGTATTTTATAAAAGCGTTGTGCCAGGGACAAATCGAGAAACAACTGAGTATATAAAAGATCAAATTGCATCCGTTTTAAAAGAAATTGGGCCAGAAAAGCTTTTACGTATATGTACAAATAATGATAGTGCTATGAAAGGTGCTTGGGTTAAAATCAAAGAGGAAAATGAATTCAAACATATATTTGCTGTAGGCTGCTTAGCTCATGGACTTAATTTATTGCTTAAAGAGATATGTGCACTTCCATCATTTGATAATATAATATCCAAAGTAAGATGCATTGTAAAACATGTTAAAAATACTTATGTAGTATTTTCTACATTCAAAGATAACCAATTTAAACTTTATGGACAGTCAGCAACTACACTAAAATTGCCAAGTAACACTAGATGGGCTGGAAGCGTTATTATAATGCAAAGTCTATTAAAAAATAAACAGTGCTTTAAGGAAACTGCTATTGCTCCTAAATTAGTAAAGGTTTCTGATAAAGTCGCTCAAAAAAATTTACTAGATGAAGATGTATTTTGGGTGAATGTCAAAAGATTATTATCAATATTGTCTCCAATATCAATTGGTATTACAAAATCTGAATCAGATAAAGCTAGACTCTCAGAAGGTCATGCAATTTTATCAAAAATTGTAAAAGACATAAAAGAAGGAATGGTAACCTATCCACTTACAACAACAAAAGAAGAAAAAGTAAATTCCATAATTGTAAAGAGGAAAAAATTTTGTTTATATCCTGTTCATGTGCAGCTAACTTATTAGACCCTAAATATAAAGGTATTGATTTAAACTCTACTGAAATCTTTGATGCTATAAATACTATTTTAAGTATAAACAGTTGGTTAAACCTTGACCAGAGACCAATTTTGGCAAACTTGGCAGAGTACCGTACATGTACAGGTTTGTTTGGACTATCTTACATAATAGAATCAGCTGAATACTGTTCTCCTGATGTTTGGTGGAAAGGCTTAGCAACAAATGAACCGCTCAGTCCAGTTGCATGAAAACTACTTAGTTTGCCCTGCACATCGGCATCTTGTGAAAGAAATTGGTCGGCTTTTGGTAAAGTACATACGAAATCGAGAAATAGACTGAAAATAGATAGAGTACACAAATTAGTTGCCGTTCGATCAAACCTCAATATTATTAACAGTATTACAACTAATAATATAAAAACAACGGATAATAAAAAAAGAAGAATTAAAGAAGTTGATTCTGAATCGATTAATATTGATGACCAAAATATAAGTGTAAGTTCTAGATCAGAAACTACAGAATCAGATAGAAGTGATTCAGATGCCAATATTAGCGATGACGAAACATTTTCATCTCTCATTAATAAAAAAGAATAATTAGTTATATACTAAAATGTGTTATTAAATGCCAATTGTTACTTTTGTTTTACCAGAGAATGGACAATTTTTAATTTTTAAAAATATATTTATATATAATATGCTATGTATATTATGTCATATTTTCTTGTATTTTTTGTAAAAAAGAAGTATTAACCCAGATGATTGAGGACAGAATCTAAAATTATTTTAACTTAATTAGGTGCTTGTTTCATAAAAGTTTTTTAAAAATTATAACAATTGTTAAATTTTAAAAAGAAATCTTGATAAAACCTATACATCGCTCTATTTGGAAATTAAAATAAAAATAACTAAAAGTTAGGTAGTTCATTGTTAATATTACTGTAAAAGTGTAATATCATATGTTGCCACACAGTTTATTCTTTTCTCCAATTTTTTCTTTTTTTCCGGATTTTTTTCCTGATTTCAATTTTTTGGAAATTTTCAATCTCTACTTGTAACCTGCAGGTACATATTTTACTATATTTTTCAAAACTTAGATAATGTTTATCACTATACCTTTTGTATAAAAGTAGTATAAACTTCGTTTAAATGGCAACATTCGATTTTTAATTTAATAAATAGGTAAAAAAAAACTTCAAGAATGTTAGCGTTATATTATATTTCATCTTATAATAATTGTCATATGTATTTGGTTTACAAAAAAAACAGTAGCCGCCAATGTTAATAGATACAATACGAATCGTACCAAGGTAGCTAATACAAATACAGGTAAAATATTCAAATAATACAGAAAATACATACAAAGGCATGAATTATAACAGTATTTGGACTTAATAAGATAGAATTCTATCTTGTATTTCGGCACATGATGAATAAAACAAATCGATGGTGTTAGTGCTATTACACAAAGCCAATAGACTATCAAAAGATGTAAAAAAGCGACACAATGTTCGATGCTTTGAAAGATGGAATGTTGGACGGTTACTAGAGTTGGAGGAAGGAACTGTCAAATTAAGTAGATTTAAGAGATGACTATCTTCAATTGAGTCGTGAATAAAATTTTAAAAAAAAATAACATGTAGAAAAAGACGCTTAGAACTCAAGGAATGTGTGCCTAAGGCTTCTCTTAAAAGCTGTGATAGTCGTGATCATCAATTACTATTGCATACTATTGTGGTACACATAATGGTACAGAAGTTACGTCCGATAAAAAAATTATTATTCTTTACTATCTGCGACCTGTTAAAAATTTAAGAATAAGTCATATTTAGAAAAGAACCACCAACAAAAACCTAACAGTGAATAAAGGCCAAGTTCCAGACCCCCTTCAAAATCAGCCTATCAAAGTAGTGATATCTACATTGTGGCGAAGTCTGCTATTTCTTTAGTTCATAACCAAACTTCCCTCCTACTTTCATGAGCAATACTACTGTTTTATTTGTATTGCTTAACACTTCGCCAGGTTTTGAATGAAACTTAACCTTTCTGAATGAGGTATAAAACAGACTTGGCCGCAATGTAGATACTACTACTTTGATTGGTTGACTTTTTCGAGAGGAGATCTGAACCTTTTTCTTTTTTTCTGAGTTCTCTTCTTCCCATCACCCACATAACTCCTAAGTGAGTACATTTGATAATGATGTTTCATGTTTATAATATACCAGAGGAGAGAACAAAACTTTTGTCTTCATATTTATAGATTTAAAAACATATTTTCCTACTTGAAAAAAAGAATTTAATACTTTTTTTACGTACAAGGGATGAAGATAAAAATGTTTAAAGTATTGACAAATATAGTAAAATATGTATCTATAAGAAAAGAAAAAAACATTTTTTTTTTTAAATATTAATATTTTCGGAAAAATTGAGTAGCTTACATCATATAGATCACCAGTAGTGTTCACTAGTTTTAAAATTATCAATGTTTTTACGATAGGCGTTTTTAAAAAAAAATTATCACGTTCAGTTATTAGAAAATTAATGTTTAGATGTGTCTAGTATATTTGTTCACACACTGTATTTTTAATTAATTATTTATTTGTATTTTTTATGATACTTATGTTATAAACATTATGTTATTGAGTTTTATTCATTTAAAATTACATATTTTATAACCCTCGTAATCCTAAATTTAGTTTTTAATATCGTTATAGAGTTTCTATTAGTATCGTGAAGTTGGGAAAGTAATGGAAAGCAAATCTAACCGTTACTCTTTATACCAAACACCTACAAATATTTAAACGCAGATGTTTTTAAGGTGTATTTGTGTAATTTATTTGTTTTGTTTCTAATCATGATGTGTGGTTGGTAATTAGTTTGTATTCATTTGGTTTAAAAGGAGGAAATTATGAAACTGTTTTGAACTTCCAAGGCTTGACTAATATTATTAGATTACAACTAATATCTCGTACGACCATCTAGCCTATAATATAAGGTATAATAAGATAGTGGTCAGCCCGCTATGTGCTTATATTGGCTGCGTTTTATACATTGTACGTGACATAGGATTACCATTTCTGATCCAGATATTATTTTTAAATTGGCAGTCTTACTGAACTGGATGGGAAATGGCCATTATAGGCTCTGTACGGCTACTTATTAAAGAAGTTATAATATTTAATAAAAAGCGTTGAAATATAAGCCTCATGTGCATTGAAAAATCAATAATCAACCGCTGGCAGTGACAATTTTATTAGTTATTTATTTTTTACACAAACATATGAATTATGATACAGAATTTAATATTAATCGTTTTAAAAGCGGTCTTTGAACTTCAAAAAACTAATAAATTACTTTTCATTTAGAAAACAAACATTACTCACAAAAAGTTGTTTGATATACTCGTTCATTATTTCATTTAAATAAACTTTTATGTATATTTTCATAAGTAATAACGTAATATTTATTTTTTTCTTTTGAAAATTATATAATATCATGCGAAATCTATACCAGAAAAAAAAACACTCCTTTATGGAACAAATAATTACTAATAATTATTATTTAAATTAATATTTGTCGGTTTTATATTTGTTAGACACTCGATTGACGAATGATAATATAAAATGAGGTTTATCGACGAACTGTTTTGTTGAACCATGATCATAGTATTTACCTGTACGTAAAAAGGATTGTTATTTGGCACAGAAGAACCGCATAACATTACATTTTTACTGATTTCAAAAATAGGTAACGCATTTTTGCCATCGCTGTGTAATTCCTTTACGTCACACGAAAAAAATGCATTAACAGCCGAATATTTCACCAAAACATAATTGTTAGTACCTGAAATTATTACATACCATATTAAAAGCAATTTAACGGAGATTTCGTTCCAATAAGTATTATCACAAACCTTTCATCGGCCTATGAAAGGCCTACTAGTTTGAATAACACAGCCCGGTTTAGTAAAAGCGATTTCTTAATCAAAACTTTTAGTGCTAGTACTGCAAGCACGAATAGTATGTGCCGACTCGCTGGTCACGTAAAAAGTCCATTCGCCGGGCATTGGATCCTAATGATAACATAAAATAATAAAAAAATGAAGTAGTTTTTCACTAAAACGCCACATATTTAGCAACTTACATAAATTACATTGCTACAAATATCTTTCAGTTTTTAATTTTTTACCAGCAAGTACATATAGTTGCTATAATTTGTTGGTAAAAATATTAAGATGTAGAAGTTTTAGGCAACAGAGGAAGTGTACCCAGTTCATGCAAAACACATTTAAAAGGAACGGAAAAGACTAAATTGTATACAAATAAAGACTAAAACGTGAAGTCACTTTCTTAAGTGTCTACCGAACCGATTTCAAACCATTTTTTCTTTTATAAAGATTAACATTTTTTCTATGAGGGCTAAAAGTCCATTTTTCATTTTTAATATTTTATTATAATCATTTACATTTTTACTTTTCTGTAGTTTTTTCTAAAAAATCTAACTCATTTAATAATAGCTAATTTAAAAATCGGTCTTTTAGCCCCATAGTAAAAAATAGTAAGCTTTACACAAAAAAAAAAAAAATTAAAATCCATCCAATAAATAGCTAGAAAATGACTTCAATGACGGTAATTTTGTATTCAACTTTCGCCATATATCGAAGAAAAATAGTTTTAAAAGTTTTATAATTAGAAAAACTTAATATTTTTTCTCCTTAATATTAGTCGGCATATTTAAAATGACTACTAGATAATTTTTGCTGTAAATTGTCCATCCTTTGTCCCTTAATAAATAGCGCTTTTCGATCCCGTTTCCGTTTTTAAGTCCAAAATAACTTTTTTTTTTCTAGATTATTATATTGTAGGCAATTGAACACAATCTTTGTACTATGCGACCAAAAAAATCTTTTTACACAGATGGTAAGTCGGCAGTCGGCACCGCCCGGCCCATTGCTTTTAATGACTCCACGAGCGGTAGGTATGCGATGACTGGGCGACAAAACGAGTGGTAGCATGTTTTCCTAAAAATACGAATTTCCCAATAATTTGTAATGATGATATTGCTTTATCATTTTTATAATTTATAACATATACTCGTACACTTATTTCCCTCTTTATTTATGACTAAAACAACACTAGAAATGTAGATTATTCAAATTTTTATAATTATACTAAAATCTTAAATACTATACTGTGTTTTCCAACATTTATGCAATATTACCATTAACATAGCACCATTATTTAAACACGAATGTCTTAAATGTAAATTTAAACACTTCAAGCCTGACATTTGATAAATAATTTTTAGTCTTTTGAGTAGGTAATATATCTGTGAAAATGATTTATCATTTAAGTTTTATAATAAGATTAAAATTATTATTTTAAGTCTGCATGAGTTTTTGCAGCCTTCTACACACCAAATGATGCACAAAAAATGAAATTTAAAATTTTTTTAAAGTAACTTCAAAGTTTGGAATTTTACTAAAAAGTGCAATACTTAAGAGCCTATAAATTTTTAGGGCTAAGACTAAAGATTTAGAAATTCGTACAGAACTTACTTATATCTATATAGAACATTTGGTAAAAGTTTGCTAATGGAGATTTTTTTTTACTAGAAGTAGTAAGAACTTGAATAAAAAGATGTTATGCGTACTTCTAAAATACGATATTTGAACATTTTCTTACTAAAAATAGTTCTTACTTCTCCTAGTGAAAATAAGTGTCCCTTACCAAAATTTTACCAGATATTCTATATACATATAAGTAAGTTCTGTACAAATTTAAATTTTTTTAGTTTAAGCCCTAAAAAGTTATAGACTTTTATATATTGCATTTTTTAGTAAAATACCAAACTTAAAAGTTGTACATAATAAAAAAAAAAAAACTACGAATCATAAAAGTGTAGAGTAAGATGTGTCAGAATGAAAATTTTTTTTTTTTGAATTTTGGACTTTGAGTCAGCATAAAAATGTAATGAAATTTATAAAATTTTGAGTTTGTTTTTTAATTTTTAGCTATTTATAATTTAAAAAAAAAAATTGCTTAAGGGCTATATAGGACAGTCTTATATATCCTATTGGCCTAGAATCTATATATATATATATATATATATATATATATATATATATATATATATATTTAAGTTAAAGGCATTTAGAAAACCCAATCGCACCCACATAAGGTGATTTACATAATTACTTCTAAGTCATTACATATAGTCTAGTTAATGCCACGATAATGTAAACAAACAGCTGAAATGCTATTAAATAAAAAAAAAAACAATTTTAGGTTGTTTTTCTGACTTTACTATTGCACTTGCATCAAATATATAAGAAGCAAACTTGTAGATTATAATACGAGGAAGAACAATTGTAGAGAAAGTTCATAATTTTGAAAAAAATAGGTTTGTTTAACCCTCTTCCCCTCAATTTTTAGCTGAGGTAAGGAATTTTTATTATGTTTTTTAGATACTTCTTTAATGATTTAATCTACCTAACCTAACCAAAGAGTCCCGCCTGTTACTTCGTCTTTCATAATTAACCCCATTTTTGGTCTATCTCGCCTATACTATTGATATAAAGAGCAATAGAAAATACAACAGTCTGTTATCGCTTGATCATATCAAGTAGATTATAACAATGATTCACAAAGGATTTCAAAGAATTAAATTTCGTATTTACAATATTCTCAACACGTCATAATTAATTAATTATTTGAATTAAAACACAATTTTTTTTTGCATTTTTTATAAAAGACAACCTGGCCAGTGGCCAGCACTTATAATTGTGTAACATTATTATTTACTGCATGCCTACCATGCATGATTTTAACGTTTTGCAAGTCTTAGATAGTCATCAGACCATCGGACTCGTCCATTTTTTTTACCGGTCAGGTTTAATACGTTCACCATGGATTTTAGTCCGGAAATGGATACTAAAAGCTCTTTAATTGAATCGTCGACGTTAAGTGCTTTTGAGGACGGAAAGACCTCGCTGTGGGGTACGTTGGTGGACAATAAATTAATCCTATTAGTGTCCATCGATGTCTTGACGAACTCTAACACTTGGGAGACGTCATTATTACTAACGTCGAACACCTGACCTGATCCCATTGATGTTATGCTCTCGTAGCACTTGGTCATCGAAGAACAGTGTCCAGTTTTCACAACGACCACCTAATCATAAAAGTAAATCATTATGCCTTTTATGGTTGAATTTGATAACTTATTCATATAATATGCAATTCTATGTACTAGCAATTATTCGCTAAATATTAATTTTAAAATTCCACTAAAAAGGATATTTCTGTAGTATTTGGGCAAAAGGAGTTTCGTAAAAGCTAACCATTTTCCCAATTTCAGAATGAATTTCGAGTATGCTAGGCTAAGTTGTTGTGAGTACCTCCACTTTAATCAAGGTTTACCATTATTGAAAGTTAGGTTAAATGCTTTGGACTATTTTAGACCAGAAAATAAATAAAATTGTATTGTATACTGTAGACTATAGACTAATTATACCGCTAATTTTAATATTTTAAGTCTGAGTCCTTACTAAAATATTTAATTTTCATTAAAGTTAAACAAATTTGAATATATATATTAATTTAACTTTATTGATTTATTAATATATTTTTTTAATAAACAAAAAGTATTTTGTAATTTGGTTACTTAATTTAAAAAAAAAGTACCATTTTATTTATTTTTCGAGTAATATTTAAATACATTATTATTTTAACAATTATTTAAATTTTGCACGGCCCTAATTAATCAGGTTTGGCTTGTCTCCATAAGGTGTGTCATTGAATATAGGAGTTTATTAAAACTATCTTTATAGAACCAAGTATTATACATCTTTACTGGTTTTTTCTTAACACAAAACTTAAAATTAAATAATATTAATTATTAAGTTAATCGCTTGGGCCAAATTGCCGAAATTTAATTCAAATAATTGTATTCATTTTTGTATAGATCGTTGAATAAATACTTTTTAGAAATATATTTTATGCAAATGTATGCATAATATCAAAACAGTAAATTAATTATCGGGTAGCTGAGAACATTTTCTAAGTAGAGTGTAACAGATAAAAGTTTATAAAACGGTAAAAGGAAACTGTAATAATTTGACTTGGTATTCTGAATAGTTTTAAACATGTTAGGAAAGGTAGTCATACCATTTAGTTATTTTATTTTGATCAAATAATGGTCAGATAATTGCCAACCGAATAAATAAATAAAAACCGTCAGATTAAGTTCATTTGTTCGTAGGTAATTCATATTTTATGCATAGCATAAATACATTTTAATATGCACAAAGTTCCCTAGTTTTTTTTAATGCAATAATTTAATTTCCGGAGCCAGAGATCAAGTAGTAACTACTTTGGGAATTAGTTATTTTTTATTATAAATTGAAAATATTTGTTTTGTAAAAAAAAAATAATCGGCACTTATATAAAACAAAAAAAAAACGAATTTTGGAGTTATCACTATTTGATTACAGATAATTTACCTGAGCTTGTTTTCTTTGAATGAGGTCCATGCTTGGTTAATGTATTTATCATCCTTGGCCGAAGCATCAGTGATACATGTAAGATCTATGTTTGATAATATTTCCAATTCTTGAATTATATGGCCGTCACACCCATTTCGGGATAATCACCGTCTCCGATCACATGGATTCTATTCACATGTGCATGATAACCAATGGATCGAAACTTTCCGACGCAGGCCCAACACTACAAAATTTTAAAATCACATGAGCACAGTGGAGTTATAAGGTAGGCAAAGAGTAGTAATAATTATATTTAAACTTTTTTTTGGAAGTGATAAAAGGCAAAATAAAAGTTTTTTTTTTTTGAAAGTATTGTTAGTTGTATTTATTTTGTATGAATGTCATTCTGTATGTTTCACATTGATAAGATCAGGTGGGCTATAGGTATGTAATTTAAATGTTTTGATCGAAATGGATTCCCAAGATCTGTAATTATTTAAAAAAAAAGCTAAACATTTAAAATTAAACTGTTGTTGAAAATGTCAACCAGTTTTTACTTGGATCTTTGAAAGGCACTAAAACAAGGTGCTTGAGTATTGTTTCTTTTGAGTACGTAGTCCATAATTTTTCCAGCGTGGGATTTCAACTGAATGTTGTCGTCTTCCATAGGATCCTGTGGTGTCGAATACAAACGCCATGCTGCTATACACATTATCCGAGTAGAGCACTATAGACTCTAAAGTGCAGTAAACCATCTAAAGCAAAGTCACTAGACAAAGCATGGCTTAGAAAAACCCTAAGATTACTCTTTTTAGGTCTATGGACATTACAATAGTTTTTAACACAAACAAATCCTATTATGCAGTAAAAATGACTCATATAACCATAACTTGTATAATGTATTAACGGCAAACTATTATTCTGTTCGTTTAAAACAGATTCACAAAACATTATTTTATTTCATAATCATAAAAAAGAGTATCAATAAACCGTACACAAATAAACGCTTACCACAGTTTTAGTGTTGACTTTTGAAAATAATATATTCCGGTTGGCATAAAAGAATCTATTAATTATGCATATTACGTATAATATTTTTAATAGTATATGAAATACGCAAGTACAATGTTTGTTCTATAAACATTAGGTTAGTAGAATATATAAAAATGAATAAAGTATATTGTAATGCAAAATGTACTCTTTTTAATTAATGTATTGCTTATCCATATTTATGATTTTATTTTACATTTATTATATTATAGCGATACTATTTCAATTGGAAGGCAAAATAAAAATGAGATTTTTATATTATAATACTCACTTCATATTTTAACTTTTGCCTACAAAACTTTTAAACAAGACTGGTTAAATTAGTTAACTTAAAAAATTCCATTAGTAAAACCATTTATAATTTGAATTGTAATTATTTTTTTATTTATTTAATTGCATTATTGTAATCAATGATAACAATGCACCAGCTACTTATATCAAAAAACTCGACACTTAACATCATTGGATAATTTACAACACTTCTTGCCCTTGACTTCATTATAAAGCGTCATGTAAAAAAAAGGGCAAATGGTTTTTACATACAATTTAATTTAAATGTATAGACGAAATATACATAAAATAACTACTAGAAAACATAATTATTAAAATTTTAGCCGAACTCAAGTATAGGATTCACTGGTTTCACAACCAAACAAATTATTGCATCGGCATAACACTTTGACTCTAAAGTTTTTGAATCGTGATGGGTTATTTTTAACCCGACTCGCCGGTCCGTCAAGGTCCTTGTATTGTTTCTATTTTTTATGTATAAACTTTTGATCGTGCACATTCGTCATTGGTACAATAGATCGACGCATTTTCGCCTTTCATCGCCCACCATTTTTGTTAATCCTTTAATTATTTCCATCACTTTGAATTGACATGCAAGTGGAAAATGTTCAACGCGACGCGACCATTATATCAAAAGGTTGTACGCTAAATTGTGCGTACTTATAGAGCTGTATGTTTCTGATCACATTGGAAAACTATCAATTATTTTATCAGTCCATTACTCGCAATTATTAACTATAACGTGTACTACTATAAAATAAGCAAAAAATCAACTTACTTTATAACCTAGTAAAGTCGCCAAAAAACTCGTATATCATTACAAAAATTGATTCGGACCAGCTTAAGTGTTTGAAATTTTGTCTGAATTTTTGGTCTAAAACGTCAAAAAACAGACTTTTTTTTTTACGTTCCAGCGTATAACAATCAAGTTTTCTAAAAGTTTTTATAAATTTATCTACTAGACTGAAACGTTAACTAAATAAAAATCAGGTTTAAGGTATCTTGATTATTGTATGCTCAGTCATTTGTTAATACTATGTACATTGTTACACGAAGTGTAAAAATAAAATTCACCATATTTCTGCTTTGTATACAATTAGCATTTTAATAATTTTCTAGTACTAAGTATAAGGATCCGTGAAGTCACTGAGTCGAGAGAGAGTGTTAAGAAATATTGTTGCATTCTGAAAATTTTAATCTAAGGTTATGCTTATAAAAAATCCCATCCTTTCAGCGTCTATAATGCTGACTTAAGAATGATATTCTTAGAATGTCATCATCGTCTGTATAAAACAGTTATTTCATTAAACGTCGAATACTTGGTGTGAAAACTCGGTAAACGCGTAGATTGTTAATTTTATTGTAAACAAGCTGTCCCGACCCGGCGTTACCCAGAATTAGGTTTGCCAGGGCCGAGTAAAATATTTACAAATAAGATTAAAAAAAAAGTCAGTACTCCAGGCTCTAAAGTTTTAGCATACCCCGTCACGGCTTTTTTTTTACCTACATATTATGTACATTTGTGGGGCACTTGAACGGCCGCTTTTAAAAATAGATTTTCTCGATATCAATTTCAGATAAGAACGCTTACTAAATATTATTAGGTTAAAAATAACATGGCATTTAGTAATCGTGTAACAGAGGAGTGGAAAACAACGTGCTTTTGCGATACAATCGTTTTATAAAAATAACGACAGTTATGTGGCTGCGCAGCGTTCATTTCGTGTACATTTTAACCTTAAACGGCGTGATCCAGTGCCGTCAGCTAAGGCTATTTAAGATTGGATAACTAACTTCGAAGTAACAGGCTCAGCTATATAATAGAAGCCTGAACGAAAAAAAAATATTCGTACACATGAAAACATCACTGCTGTCAGAGCCGCCCTCTTAAAGAGTCCAATACGTTCTGCACGATAACATGCGTTATCGTTAAATTTATCCAGTAGGAGCCTACGTCGGATTTTGCACAAAGAACTAAATATTCACCCATATAAGGTGCAGATGATTGAAGAATTATAACCTACAGATCTCTGCATTCGCACAATTTTTTGTCGAGAAATGCTAACCCGGATGGATGAGAACGAAAACTTTATTCGAAATGTTCGGATGTCTAATGAAGCACATTTCCATTTTAATGGTTTTGTGAATAAGCAAAATTATTGTCGTTATTGGTCTGTAGAGAATCCTCGCCAACTTCACTAACGACCTTTACACGGCGACCGAGTAACAGTATAGTGTGCAATTATTTCACAATATGGCATCATTGGCCTGTACTTTTATGAGGACGAAAATGGACGGACAACCACAGTAACCTCAAATCGTTATGTTTATATGATTAATCATTTTTTAGTCGGTGAACTAACAAAGTTTCCTCAAAATGATGACTTTTGGTTTCAAAAAGATGGTGCGACATCTTACACGGCCCGAGTGTCAATGAATGCTGTTCAACAGATTTTTGGAAATAGCATTATTTCCAAAAACGGTGATATTCATTGGCTACCTAGATCGCCAGACTTTACACCATGTGACTTCTTTTTGTGTGGGTATTTAAAAAGTAAAAAAGTAAAATACCCGAGATCCTGTATGTGAAATTAGCGCTTGTTTAAAATACGTCTGGACAATTCGAGTGACTTGATGCCTATTTGGTATTGATAAATTTTCTGTTTTTAAGGTAAAGGTAGAATTAATCTATTGTTTTACGTCAAAACTAATTTCTAAGCGTTTGAAAATCACGACTGGACAATGGACAAATAAAATCGAAATCACACAAACTAAATTAATTATATTTACATGCAGACCAAAAAAAACCGTCTATGCCAGCAATAGCGTTATTGAATACATATTCAAGTCGAACAATGATCAGCTTAATTTGGTCAAAATACATCGTAAGGAAATAAGAAATATTATAGTATTGAAAATGGTTTTGTAAAACTATTTTAGTACTGTAAATACTATTTTTCAATAATTATAAATATATTTGTTTAATTCCTACAGAAATTAATTAATGATATTATAACATGTGCATAAAATTAATTTGTATACAGGGTGATCCAACTAACGTAAGACACTCATTTTCTCGGAAAATATGAATATTTTGAGAATTTTTTTTTTTCTAAACTTTTAGGTACATATTTTACTACATTTTTTAATATTTAGAATTTTTTTATCTTCAACCCTTATACGTTATAAAACTACGAAACTCGTTTTTTCAAATGGAAACATATGTTTTTAATTCCATAAGTATGTAGACAATTTTTTTTAAAAATTGTTAGCGTTTGAATTTTCAATTTTCAACTATCTGTTCGTTTTCTGTGACTTAGTAAAGATTTGAAATTAAAATCAATATTTGTTCGGTTTTTCAGCAGTAGCACTTTTATTTGCCAGTAAATAATGATAATATTGGACCCCATCGATAATACTGTCACCGATAATGAGACATAAATAACTCTGGCTCTAATTTTTTTTTATTATTATATGGACAATCGATTCTTAATCTACCTGTTTGGAAACAAATATACCTTACATAACCGTCATCCGTTCACATGTATTATCAGTAGACTGCGATGTGGACGATTTTGCCTTAAACCACTTTTACGGTATGATTATAATATAGCGTTAATATTATTATCACAGTATCATTATACTATGGTATGAGTAAAACTTAAATTGTCAAACGACAAACAACGTGTACTCGTGATTTGTGAACAGTTTGTTTTATATATAAAGAAGAAACTAGTATTGTGTTTTAAAATGTCTAATTGTGGTTAGTGACATACATTTTACAATTTGTTTTGAAACTATAATGAATGTAATGATTTCATAAATATAATTAGTTCTCATTAGTAATAGTAAAATTTGTATTTAAGACTTGGAAAACTCAACATAACAACCAAGTTATACGATATACCTACTGATTTATTTAATACTGTTAACTATTTATGTTAAGTGACGCACAACGAATAGATTTCAATACTTTTATTTGAAACAAAAAATAATTACATGAACATAAAACAGGTCAACCCCAACTGTCTCCGTTGCAGGCCACCAACCAACTAACTCTCTAACCTATTATACACAATCATTTGATATACATGATATGAGATAACACTCGGCCTTCCTGCTATTTTGTTATGTCCCCATAACAATTACAAAAAAAAACAGATAACTTTTAAGTCTTACAAATTAATAACTAATCCAGAACAATTTTTTTTCTCTTGTGAGTTTTCTTTAGAAAGACACATAATCGGAAAACTTCGCTGGTTTCCTCTTCGTCCTCACTGGCCTCTGTGAACTGATTCCCTTGGGTGTCAAGTCTTCTTCCGCGACCGTTTTAATTTCGTCTGGCATCTCCTGTTCTTCAGCTGGTCTTTGAAAATCGACTTCCTTAGGTGTTGAATCTCCTACCGTGGTAATGTCAGTTCCGTCCGACATTTCTTGGTCTTCAGCTGTCACCTTCCAAGATTTTAGTTGAGACACATGTGCAGTTGTTATATAGTGCCTGTTCTTTTCTTGGGATAATTGTTCTACACGATAAACATCTCCCGGCAAAACTTCCACAACTACTAATGGGCCTCGGTAACGGTCTTGTAATTTGGTCGATTCTCCTGTAGCAGTAGGGACCCTGGTCATCACAACTATCTCTCCTACCTTGTAGTGTATGTGATTGTGACGATGAGCATCAAACGCCTTCTTGGTTTTTTCCTGAGACTTTTCAACTGCAGTCTTAGCTTCCTCCCACAATTCAGCAGGACAAGTCCACTCCTCAGACGTAGTCGACAGCTCACGTAGCGGTCCCAAAAAAAATCTAGGACGATAGCCATGAAGCAGTTCGAACGGAGTACGACAACTGACTTTACTCTCGCTGTTATTTATCTGTCGTTGTACTTCTCCTAAAAGTTGGGCCCAATCCGCATGCTCCTCTATCTGTGTAATCAACATAGACAACACAACGCTGTTAATTCGCTCTACCTGTCCATTTGCTTGAGGTCTACGAGTAGAATTTAACACATGATAAATGCCCATCTTCTCACAATATTCATGAAAAGCATGTGATGTAAAGCAGGTTCCTCTGTCAGTGATGAGCCTTCTCGGCAGCCCATACCTCTGTACGAAATCACTCATGTGAATCAACACATCTTCTGTACTAGTGTCCCTGGCAGCATAAAGACAGACATATTTGGTCAGATTATCTACCATTACCAATATGTATCTCTCTCCTCGGGCTGTCCTCACAAATGGCCCGACATGATCCATGTTTACCACTTCAAACGGTCTATGCGCAACTGGAATCGGATGTAATAGCCCTGGGCGTCGCCCCCTTGGCTTTTTGGACATTAGGCACTCCATACACATGTAGATGTGCTGTTTTACATACCTCCGCAACCCCACGAACCAATAGTCTTGCAGTATATTGCTCACTGTTTTATCCACTGACAGATGTCCATTAAGGTCATGCGAAGCAACTACAACACTCTTCCGCATGCTTCTCGGCATAACAAACAGCAACTTCTGTTGATGATTTCGATAAAGCAGCTGTCCTTGTAGCATAAAGTGTCTTACTTCACCTCTCTCTGCTTTCGAACGTTCATCTTCCGGCTTCTTTAATATGTCAATCAGTTTTTGTATCTCTTCATCTGTTACTTGAACCATAAGTATTCGTTCCTGTTGTTCTAACGATACACAAACATCCAGACGTCCAGATAACACCTCATCCAACGTTTCTTCCTCATGTCCATCAACTGGAGCTCTAGATAAGGCGTCGACATGTGTCATCTTAGTTCCGGCACGATGTTGGATATCAAAGTCATACTCCAGCAACAGATCATGCCAACGTTGAATTTGTGGATGTGTATCTCGGTGGTTCTTCAAGTAAACTAATGCTTGGCAGTCAGTAATAATCATAAACTTCTTACCTATCAAGAAATGTCTCCACTTATTCACTGCCCAGACAACACACATCAATTCCAACTTACTGGAATGATACTTGGACTCTGGTTCTGTAAGTCTCTTACTGATGCAGTAGACAAGTTGTAGAGGACGGACTCCATCTCCACTCTGTAATAACATAGCCCCTAAACCCAAAGAACTGGCATCTGTATGTACTTCCGTGATAGCAGCCTTTGGATTAAACATGTTTAGTACAGGTGCGTTGGTAAGCGATCCCTTTAAAGATTCGAACGCAGTCTTCTGGTCTTCTTCCCAAAAAAAAAACGCACCCTTCTTGGTCAGTCTTGTAAGTGGCTCTGCAACAGAGGCATACTGGTACACGAAACGTCGAAAAAAACCAGTAAGTCCTAAGAATCTACGAACTGAGTGTACGTCATGCGGTGGAGGAAATCCGCGTATAGCTTCGGTCTTGTCACGTCCAGGACGTATCATCCCTTCACCGACTACAAAACCAAGAAATTCAATTTGTTTCGCCCCAAACGAACACTTGGACGGCTTTAATGTTAAATTAGCTTCTCTTAACTTTTCCAGAACTAATTTAAGTTTTCCCAACATATCGGTCCAATCTTCGGCGTCTATGACCCAATCGTCCAGGTAGTTCTTCACTATTTTGTTCCGTAGTTTTCCCAACACCTTGTGCATGAGTCTTGTAAACTCACCCGGCGCACCAGCCAGACCAAACGGAACTCTAGTGAATTGTCCAGTGTCATCCGGAGTGATAAAAGCGGTTTTCTCTTGAGCTGACTCGCTTAATGGAATTTGCAAGTACCCAGTGGCCAAGTCTAATTGCGCAAACATGTTCCCTAACGCCAGTGCCTCTACCTGTTCCATCAAGTCAGGCAACGGAAAATTATTTCTCTTTACTTGTTTATTTAATCGGCGATAGTCTACGCATAGTCTATTTTTGTCTTTTTGTTTGACTAGAACAACTGGACTTGCGTAAGGAGAATCCGTGTCCACTACCAGTCCATGTCGCTTCCATTCACTTATTATCTCGGCGATTGCCTCTCGATCCGCGGTTGTAGTTTTATAAGGCCGGCAAGTTACGGGCTCACTCCCCTCCGTCTCTTGAATGTTCATGGATACCAGCCCCGTGCAACCTAGTTCACTAATGTTCAATGCGAAGCACTCTCGGTATTCGTTGAGCAATATCAACAGTTTGTCTTTCTCTTCCTTCGATACTTCATCTGACACATACTTGAAATCTGAAACCAACAACGGAACCATTGTATAATTTTGATTTACCACTTCCACCTGAAGTACATCTGCGCTAGACCCAATCGACATTACTGATGAATCACTAAGTTCTAGTTCATCCTTATTCCTAGAAAGAACCATCTTTCCGTTTTCTTTCCAATACACTACAGAAGGCAGATCAATCCAGTTCCTTCCTACGATTACTTCTGGTCTTTGTACTCCATCTGAGACAACTAGAATGGTAACTGGTCCAGCTTCGACATTTTCAACTGTAATACTGGTTTTCCCTTCTCCTATAGTACTTACTGCAGGTACAGTTGTACTACCTATTCCATATAACTGGCAATCGGACTTCTCTAGCTTGATACCACACTTTAAGGCTACACTCTCTTTAACCAGTGTATAATGACTACCTGTGTCTATGAGTACTGACACTATCTGATTGTTTATGGATCCAGTCTTAAGGTAAGAGTGCAAAAACGGTTCACTTGCCATAGTGGTTGAATGAATAGCTTGTTTGGTTGGGCAGTCTCTAGCTAAGTGTTCTGCTGAGTCACACAGGAAACACTTACGTGGTTGACTTTTTGCAGGACAGTCTCGGGATACATGGCCAGATTTCCGACAAAACCAGCATACATTAGGATCTGCGACGGTAGATTTTGTCATCTCTATCCGGTTCCGGCTGGCCCTTCCCCAAGTCTTCTGCATCTTATCGTCTTGTACCTTAGGTCGTTTATCTTCGCTTGATAAATTATCCGACTGATAACCAACCAACGGAGCAGCATGTTCCTTACGGTTTCTTACTAGTTTCGCATTACTAGAACGGAGAGCGTTCATCCTCGCCCACTCCAATAAGTCCGCCAACAGACTATCTTCGTTGTTATGGACTTTACTTAAAGCATACATGGCTAACTCTTTTGTATAAATGCCCTGTAACACATAATCACGTGTCTCTTCGAACTTCAGTCCCAGTTCCCGACACAAACGCACTTTGTCTTGAAAGTATACCATGATGTGTTCATCGCGACCTTGATGTCTGTTTGTCAAAGCATCCCATCTGTCAGACATTCGAACTTCTCTGATAAAGGTGGTTTTGAACTGCGAAACGAAATCGGTCCAGTCTTTAAAATCTCTGGCTGTGAACCAGCTCCTTGCGGCTCCAGTCACATGTGCGCGTACAAACTGAAATCGGAACCTGCATGGCCACTCGTTTAGCTCAGCAGTACCTTCGACCGTCTGTAGCCAGTCCATCGCATCGTATGTTGACTCGCACCCATCGAATAACCTAACTGCTTTTTCTATATCGGGTAAAATCCGATATTCGTTTACCGTTTTAGATTCACCCTCACTCGACCGCGATACATTTTCAAGTGCGCGCACTTTATCTTGTAATGTGTCCACCAACTTGATCAATTCATTATAACTAGGCGCCCGTAAGTTTGAGTCGTTTTCCCCCATCCTGACGGAACTTTAAATAGTTTTCGGATCGTCTGATCGGTTATCACGTTGTAGAAAAGAATAGAAAGCTGATAACGACGTCGGTCGCTTACCGTACTAATCGTTGTTGATAACTACGGTTACTGAGTGGTCACCAAACTCGCGCCAAATCGTACTAACTACTAACGCTTTGTTTCAAATCCACGTGACAATGTCCTCGATTCTCGGCAAAACGGTCGTTTAACTTCGGATTTCGTTTTCCAACGGCCGCGACCCGAACTCCAAATACCACAAATCAACAATTAAAGCTGTTGCGATCGTATAAAACAAAAAAAAACTGCAAACTACGCGTCGTACAAGCCACGTCGGCTTACCGTACACGCTATGAAGTCGTCAGTCGTTTCCGACGCACAGATTTCTTTATCCCACTTCTGAATTTATGTTAACTATTTATGTTAAGTGACGCACAACGAATAGATTTCAATACTTTTATTTGAAACAAAAAATAATTACATGAACATAAAACAGGTCAACCCCAACTGTCTCCGTTGCAGGCCACCAACCAACTAACTCTCTAACCTATTATACACAATCATTTGATATACATGATATGAGATAACAATACTATACGTAATATATTATTATTATATGGCCAATTAACAGTTGTTAATTATAGTTTAACTGGAATAAATGTTGATGACTAACCGCAGGAAAGCTGTAAGTACAATATATTAAATACTAAAATTTTAATTTATAAAATTTTAATTTGTATTTTTTAACAGGACATTTTTTAAGAAGATTACTGGAAAGATAATGATGTGTTGAAACCTTAATGTACAATTTGTCACTGATTACAATAGTCAGTATTGGTTTATCAAGCTACATATCAATATGTCATTTATGATTATTCAGTTACTAGTTAGGTATGTTTCGAATATCAATATGCACTAGAGTCTAGATGTGCAATATTTTAGTATTGAAAAACTGTATATTGTGAATAATAGATATTACACTATTACTATTAGTAAATTGTTACTTTGTATATTTTTAGTTGTGTCAACGTCTTCATTTTGAAGTCGTCTTTTGTAGATATAACCCAAAAATGTACAAAATAAAAATAATATTGTTTTAGATTAGGCATTTTATAGAAATTAGGAGATATAAGTTAATAATTATTAAATTATTTTTTTCAGATGAAGAAAATATTGCTTTCTACTTGGAATCTTAGAAGAATAAAATATTAGCATTTAACACAACCATACTCAACCAGCGGCCCCTGGGCTGCATACAGCCCGCCGATTATTTTTATGTGGCCCAAAAAGAACTCATATTATAAATATTTAAGGGCTATAAAAAAATATATATATTAATATAAAATATAACAAAACAATTATATTTTCAAGATGTGTAACGTTCGAGATTGCAATAAGGATGTTAAATTTTAACATCATAATTATTTGTCTCGAATAATAACTTGTATAAGCATTTTTATTAGTACCATTTAATGTTAAAAATATTAGTTTCTTTTAGTCAAGTCACTCTATAATTATAGTTGACTATTCATTTTTTTAATTTGGCTTAACAAATGAAAAAAGTTAGATTTTATGTTATGTGGTAGCTTTTGTTTTCTAGTTTCTTACATGAATGAAATCATCTTTAAAAAAAAATGTAGCAATATTTTTTTTTATCAATGAAGCAAATGTATTCATATTTGGTTAATATTTTTATTTATGGTAGATCTAATGTCAGATTTTATTTAATTTAAAATTTTGTAATCTAACCCATATTTTGCATTTCTAATGCATAACGGATATTTGATTATGGAGTATAAAATTAATTAAACTTGGTGTTTGACTATCATCCATACATTTTATACCAAATATTTTCTTCAAAATATTAATGATTGACAAATAAATGCGTATAGGTTATAACATGTTGACAATAAATCAAACTTTTTCATTTGATGATTTAATCAAGTCAGTAAATGTACATAAAATAAAATAAAGTAGTTGTATTGATTTGAAAATTCAACTGTTGTTCACTTGTGCTCTTTTAATTATTATTAAACTAATGTAAATATTTTTTTTATCAATATTCATTTTTTTGTAGAATATACTTTTAGTAATAATTACAATTTTAAATAGAATATTTTATTATATACAGGGTGTCCTACAAAGATCTGACAAACGAAATATATTTTATTATTATTATTATTACGCTATAGTGTAATCGGTGTTCGATACTGATAAACCTACTTCCCATAATATGTCAAATATCAAAAATATATTTACAAAATGTTTACTATTACTAGTAGAAATAAGTTTTTGCTTATGAAATCATTATGTTTATTAGTTTTCATCGTACATTGTAGAGCAATATAAAATGTAGTCACAATTAGAGAATATATAAACACAATTGACTCTACTTAAATAGTTAAATGTATTAACAAAAAAAACGGCATAGGAGTATAGGACGTTTCCGGGTTCTGAATACACAATGCAAGTCACGTTGCCGGCAGCCGGTTGCACGCACTTTTTTTGGGCTTGAGAATATATCATAATCATACCGTGATAATATGGGTAGGTAAGGTTGGAAAAAATTTCGTCGTAAGTGTTGTCTACTGATAAGATATGTGAACAATTGACCAGACATGTATATGGTATCGCGGTTTCTGACAGTAGGTAAAGAACCGCATCTCCATATATTATAAAAAAAAAAAGTAAGGAGTATTACTATTATCTGATTATCGGTTTTATCGACGGACGACGGGGCGAGGTCGATAATATTATTTAATAGTATTTAATATGCTACCTGTTTTGAAATCCCAAAGAAATATGGATCAAAATTTCAAATCTTTACAACGTAATAACTACAAAACCGATTGATGAAAATTAGAAATTCAAACGCTAAAACTTTTTTTAAAAATGTTGTCTACAGATTTATGAAATTAAAAACATACGTTCCCATTTAAAAAACCAAATGTGATACTTGTTTTACATATAAGGGTTGAAGATAAAAATATTCTAAATATTGAAAAATGTAGTAAAATATGTACCTAAAAGTTTAGAAAAAAAAAAATTCTCAAAATATTTATATTTTCCGAGAAAATGAGTGTTACGTTAGTTGGATCACCCTGTATATATCTCATGTTATATCTTTTAATAATGACTTTACTGTTAGATACTATGACATTTAAATATAATTTTTATTTTAGATTAAGTTAGCTGAATAACGATTTTGTAAAATTTAATACTTTTTAATGCATTACCGTTAGATTTAAAAAAAAGACAAAAAGTCGCGGCATCGTGACCGAGAGGGTTAAAACGGCAAAAAAAACTCAACATATTATAGTTGTAGTATTAGATAGTATTATTCTTTGATTAAATATATTGCTAGTAATATTATTATTAAAATTAATTCGACAACAGTATCACATCCACAAGATGCTTGTGAGTAAAATATGAATTAACTTTTAAAAACTGTGGTATATAGGTATGTAATGTAATTACGTACTTCCATTTCCCCCCAAAATTAAGCGGTTATTATGTATTTTGATTATATATGACATAAACAAATATTATCTCTGAGAAAACGGTTGACGTTTAAAATTGCAAAAACTATAATATTCAGTTTATAAAAAAAATAGCGGAATATGTATGGTATGTAGTCATCTAAAAAAACGACTTTCATTAATTATTAGCAAATAAAAAAATTAAATTGTAAACATACAATTCACAGAAATCGCAATTACTTTTTCGATTATTACCCTGTAGTTATTTATTATATTGCATTAATTTATTCTTCGTAAATATCATAACAATAATTAATATATAATAATTATTATTACAAACAATTTAACACAGTTTTTTTATAGAGAACAAATTACTGTTTTAACTAAAAATTTGTATTGCGTATAAAACGGAAATATTTTTTAAACTAATTTGTACAACGAAAAATCGTCCACACTTCAGATTGAAATTAAAATGCGCCGACGGAAAGTTAAATGTACATAGCAAATAAATGTATACATAAGCAATAAACTACAACCGTTTTTAAGGTTTACTACAACAAATATAATGTGTAGTTAGCAAAAATATGTGATAGTTTTATATGGGTTTAAACAAAACAATACAGTTCATTAAATATTTAATTAAAACCATTGTCTTTGGTAGTTACATTAACAATTTTATAATGCTGGAGAGCGGTCGCATAATTTTTGTTTGTCCATATTGATATATATATATATATATATATATTTTTTTTTTTTTTTTGTATATATTTCAAAATATAATTAAACCTTATATTGTATATGTAAAATAAAGTATAAAATGACTACGGTATAAATATATGAAACGCCAATAGTCACCTGACGAATGCTTAGCACACAGCGTTGCGTTGGTGTTAGCGGAAACCCGCAGTTATCTCGAAGGCGGCTTATATTCAACTAGAGATAATATAATATCGATTATATTATTGGATTTTAAAAGTGCAGCCAAGCGCGTTGGACAAGATTCCATGCACCGAGTCTCTTGTATGCATTTATATAATCGGCTAACGTCGAGGAGCTAAAGAGACAAAACAAATGTTTATTGTTATTCACACATAATATTAATAAAAATGTATAATATTTCAACACAATTTAATATGTATAATACTTTTCAATATTTAATAATTCAATTAATATTATACATAAAATGTTTGACACGGAAACTTTTATTACTAAAGTACAATATATGAATATATTTGGAATTTAAGTAGTTTTTAAAAACGTTCTGTACATACTATGTAAAATGCATTCATTGCGATATATTAAAGTGAATGAACACTTTTTATTTCGGTTTGTTCACCGTACATACATTTTATTTTAAACCAACTATTGTGAATATTAAAGTTTTTTCCTTTAACCCCTTTTTTAATACTTCAACATTATAATTTATACCATTTTAATGTTATATATTCTATAATAAAATATTTTTCCTAGACACTTACCAAAAAAAAAAGATAAAATTGTCTGTCCACCATTAAAATAGGTAGTATTGATAATCGTTCAAAAATTACCTTAGAAATCTTTACGAAAACAATCAAAAATATATTCTTAGATATTAATAAAAGAAAAAATATCTAGAAAAACATTGAATTAACAAATTAACATAATTGACAAATTAACAAAATTATATTTTTAATCCAAGTAAATTTAAAATTAAAACTTCTGTAACAAAACGTGTACATGCCTACCTTTATTAAGTTTTTGTAAGCAATAATTTTTAAATCTTATTTAAATCTGAAAACTGATAATTCGATCAATTTGGCAGTTAGTAACTTTGATAAATCCTAATATTGCAATATAATGTGTATTAAACTCCAGAGTAAAGGTTTAGGACAACCCTGACTAGTAAAATAAAATTGTTTATGATTCAAACACCAAGTCTCTAGCTAGAGTTAATGGCAAAAATATGGGAAACTGGTAATTGAAATTACCATGTGATACGTGGAACGTAAGAACCTTGTATTAAACCAGTAGCGACTTTGGACTTAATACGAGAGGTTGAAAAGTATAAAATGAAGTGTGTGGTTTTACAAGAAATCAGGTGGAAAGAAACTGGGACAACTATAATTTTGTGCACACATAGAGTTGCTACGTGAAGAAATCGGTTCAGCGGCTTAGATGATATCGTGGTTCCAGGCAGAAGAAAAAATAGAAACATATCATTGTAAAAACACTACATTCTCAGCTTTCGTTTCGAACCTAAAAATAAAACTAACACTACTTTTACAAAAATCACAAATGAAACAAAATTATTCAAACAAAATAGTTGTACACGTTATATATTTGTACGATAGTCTACAATTCTCTATACTTTTAAAACACATTTTTCATTGTCATTATTTTATTCGTACTTTAATATGCGTGAATATAAAAAAAAACGAAATGTGCTATAATATTTAAAATACATTTTTAAATTTGGATTCTATAAAATGTAATTCAAATTTGTAGTAAAGATATTGTTGAACTCATAATGTTATTTAGTTTTATTATTGCAATAAAATGTTATTCTATTATTATCATTTAAATTATAGTTGAATTACCTAGATGTCTGTAAAATAATTTGGTAAAAATGCAGTTCAGTGCTGTAGTAAATAAATTGTTTTATCTTAAATATATGTATACATACGGACTTGTATTATAATGTTTTTCAAATAGTATACAGGTGTTCCTTGGCTTTTGTGGTTCACTCCAGAGGGATCGCCTACGACCATGGACCGACTAGTAACGCTGGACGCTAATTGCAGGCCGAGGAAGATTGAGCTCAAAATGAAATGATCCTGTAGAAATCAACCACTTAGTCGTCTTTTACGACAAGCGGCCTCTTAGTCACCTCTGTTTTTTGTTTAATATAATTTCCATGATACGGCGCATTGTATGTGCAAAATAGATACTTGATTTCATTGAAAACATCCATTACGTTGAAACATATATTCTATTTTAAACGCATATCATCACTCGACACAAGCACTTTTTAAATTAATACAATCAGTTAAAAATGTACAATACACTCCAAAGAGATGACAATTTTTAAAAATATATTTAGTAGCTAAAAGGAGTTCATTATAGTTTTTTTTCTGAACACCATATGTTTTCGAATGAGTGTTAAGGATTGATATCGGTAATATAATTTTGTACAGGTAGAGCATTGTACAAACAATTTTATAAGCACGTGGCTTTTTGCGCTCTCTCTTTTTTTATGTATGTCGATCAAATCACATACGATGTTTTTGAGGGTCAACAGTTAAAACAATTCACCTGTTCTGCCTTCATAACTCAAAATTCGGAAAAACAAAAAGTTTACGTTTTTTAAAATTTCTTATTTGGTTTGCTATAACTTTTAGACAAATTGAAACTGAAATGACGCATTAATTAGGTATAACCACCACTAACTAACAATTTCATTAAACCAGAAATTTGTATTTTGTTGTTTATTATATTTTATGCGCATATTTAAGACCTTAAGGATAAAAATTAGTAAGAATTAAAACTAGTAAATACCTTATAACATATTAAAACAATTACTACACATTTTGTATTACGGAAAATCTGTAGTTCCAGCTTTAACACGCTATAACTTATGAAACATGAATGGATCGAGTTGGTTATTTTATAAACACATCTAGATGTCACTATGAAGTACTAGCAATTAAGTATCAGTTTGATTTATTTATTTGTGTAACTTTATTTTTTATCTGACCACTTTGATTAAGTATCAAATTAATCGATTAGAATTATCAATTAGTATAATGTGGATAATTAGGATAACTAGGGGTATCAAAACTAAAAAAGTTTACTCTTTCTAAATACCTATTTTACATAGGATAATATTTTTATGAATAAACATCTTAGTAAATTTGAACGCTAATTTATTTCAATAAACTGATAATAGAAGATATGATAAATTAATAACACATTTTTTTTTTTTAAAGATTTACTGACTAATGTATAACAATTTTATTAGAACATAAAATAAAATATAATATATAACATAATATATAGCATATAATATATAACATAATATATAGCATATAACATAAACATCAAATATATATTTTAAATACCAACGATTTTTTAAATTATATTTTGTTTATATACTCATAGAAATAAAAATACAAAAAGAGATTTTAATAAAACAATAAATACTACATATTTTAGTTACTAACATTACTTACTACATATTTTAGTTAAATAGTAGTTTTAGGGATTTAGGTCTTTTTTTTTAAGATCATTAATGGGTTTAAGTTTTCTAATTGTTTGTTGTTTGACTTGGATTCATTTTTTAATGATAAAATTTGAAAAATAAAAAGAAAAAACAACAAGAAAAAACCAATAACAATTATTAATACACATATTAGTTTGATATAGTATACATAATTTGTGGAGTTTTCCTGGTGATTCGAATCAGCATTTTGTTCCTCGCGGCCAGGATATGACATCTGTAAGGATAAGAAAATAAAACAGTCGTTAGCGACGTAAGCCTTTTTAAGGACTGGGTATTTACTTAGGCAGTTTTAGAAATCTATACTTGGTTCGTTAGCTAAGTGACTACTACACACTTCCTTTTAGTCTTCAAAGCGGGAATATGAATGTATGGTAAAATATGATAGTGGCCACTTAAGAAGGACGGTACTCGGATTTACATAAGAAAATTAAACAAAAAATAAGAGGAATTTATCTAAGGTTTAACATTGAGACATTGATACTAAAACAATAAAAAATGAAATAAAAAACATATAGCTCACTTCATTATAAAGAAACCACACTAAGCTAATTTTCGAGAAGAATAGTACTTTTGTATTTCAAATACTACGAATTATTTATGGTAGAGACATAAATAATAAAGCGTTTGAAATAATAATTTGATAATAAATTAGTGTAGAAGGGTAAATCACTTCCACGCTATGTATGCCGGATAGCTGAACGTTTACTGGGGGTAGTAACAGCCGGGGGTGGCTATTATATTCTCTCTTTGATCTCACAGCAACTTTGAGCAACACTAATACGAGTACTCATACATAAACGGTGTATTGACTTGACGGTGTTATAATTACAAACCAAATTAAATACACTGTCTGGATGCTGTATGGGCCAAGAGGCTTCAACATTAATAAAATGCATACTAACACAGGGGAGTCGAAATAATATAACCAGTCTGTCCGGACTTAACGGATCGAGCAGACTGATTAGCAAAAGCTTCGAAGTCACTAATATAAAATTAATATTTCATAAATAATGTTTCTAAATACACATGATTGTAAAATACAGCTCGGTCAACTTGAAGTCTTAAAAAAAAGTTAAGCAATATACTACTTAGCAGAAAGAAATAATAAATATGGTGTCAATAGAATTTTACATACACTATAACTGTTGTTAACATTTATATTATTCCATTTCGTTTTTTTCTAAATCAATTATGATACCAGAGACCTTAAAATTTATATAAACCGCATACTGCAATGTATTTATGAAAATTCAAAATTTTGATTATTAACTATCAAAAAGTAAAAAGATTGCATGTTTTCCATTTAATTGGAATGCTAGTTTTGTCACGTTGTTAAAAAAAAGGAAACGATTTATTTTTCTTAATTCGATTGCTCTATGACGAAAGGGACTATGCGACTATACTCAAGGTTTCCAGGAGACCAAAAAAATGGAATTTTTTATCATTTAAAACTTCAAACTCCGATAACTTTTATTGAACGAGTTTTCAAATTTTCTTCAGAAGTAATTGCTTAAGTAGATTTTTAATAAGTCATAACTATTATGTGCAGTATTGTATTATACTGTGATTATACAACAATTTTTCTCGAGACTAACGGCTAACCTAAATATAATTGAAATGTTAGGGAATAACCGACGTCGCTTGGTCCCCATATATTTTATAATATTAGCGATAATTCCCTAAAAATGTCGCTTAGACTCGTGTTTTAGAGCTAACACATAATGAAGTGTCATTTTACCCGAAATTTAAAAACTTAATTATTCGTTAAAATTTAGCCACTCAGACGTACCAGCCTGCACATATTTTGAAGCACTTAAGTCCCATTTACCTAATAATACATGCAATGTCACTTATTCCCTAATTGTTGTGAAGCCGTCGATTTCTATAATTTCTAAAATATTTTAATATTTTATACTATTATATCTAAACAAATTCATCTTTTACTTGTACATTAGTGAAAGATGATCATCAGAATATTATTAAAGGAAAATAAACGGCGACAAATTTGTAAATTTCTAAAAAAATGTATTGGATCTATTTGCATTAAGATATTATTTAAATAACAATTTTACGATTTCTGGCTCAACGTTTGATAAATTAAGCCAGGCTATACCCGCAAGTAAACGTTATTCAAAAAAAAATTCATGTTTTTTTAATTCATAGTTGATTTCTTTTATCACAGACAGAGAGGAAATTGAATACTTTAAAATTTCAAATTCTGAATTTTTTAAAATGTAGATATTTCCTCAAGGGTTCTACAAGGAAATTACTTTTTGCTGATAACTTGATTGAAATGATTTCGATTAATAAAATATCTCTAGGATAAATATATTTTACAAAATAGTTTTAATTTCATATCAGCCCGGTGTAAGCTTAATAATTTGTCATTAAATATAATTAAGTGCAAAGTCATGTCATTTTCGACATCTCGCGCTCAAATTCTCCATGAATATAATTTAGAAAATTTAATGCTTCAGCGTATGTTTGATAATGGCAATTCAGGTGTTATATTTGACGCGACTCTCTTATCCAAAAAATATGATTTAAATCATAAAAAAAAATCATTATTTAGGAACTATGAAGATTTTACAAACTATGATACTTTAAACACATTGTAATTTAGGCACATTGCTATTTTCTACACTAGAATTATAACTGAGTAGTCTGATCGCTATTTTGCAATGTCCCCATATAAAGTATGAAGCTATCCAAAATTATTACATTCACTTTATATCTTATAAATGTGGTATCCCTCGTCTACCTCATTCACAATATAAGTCGTTTTAAGATACATTAAAAAGTGTTGTAATTTTGTAGTTTTTCTTGTTAAAAACTTTTTTGCTTATGCTATATTAAAATATTAGACAGTATTTAAATATTTGTTTTATTTCATATTTTCTATAGCTTTATTAACGTTTGAAACTTAAATAGCGATATGTATATTTAACTGAATTTTTAAATAAAACTGGTCAATAACGAGTTTTGAACAAATCATTTTAAAGTTTTTAACGTTTAAAGTTAGTATGGGAGGTGGAGTGTGGTTGAGTAGTGCGCACAATTAAAATTAACTCTATACCCCACCCTCTTCTAAGTTTTCATGCTTACTATAAATATTCAGTGTTAAATATTTTCATTTTGCGATACTGGGAATTGATAATTATTAGTTCTGTTATCGTTCAGTCACAACCAGAACGCTGTTACTGTCCTAGTTTATTTTATATTATTTTTTAATAATCGTAACGATCATATTTCGCTTGACCGTTACTTCGCGTCCCAAACCAACTGACACAGCACCCCCGACTATAGGTAGGGGAACGGTCGCACACACAGGACAATGCACGTCGCGTATCATCTAATTAACTAGTTGACTTTACCATCACGGACCGCCAATATCCTCGACCTTGCGCTCTATATTTTTGCCGTTTTACTACAAGCCGCCCATCCGACTATCTTTTGTGTGCGTCCGTTTCAACTCCGCTTTGACCAACCATTTCATCGTCCAACCCAGGTCAGAGTGTATATATATATATATATATTGTATAATTTTGTATTTTATTTAGAAACCCTAATTTAGAATAAAACATCTTGTAGCCTGCAGCTGAGAGTTAGATTATTTAACAGTGTGACCGCCCGTTCTAGCTCCTCGGGCGATATATTAAGTTAATAAGGGAGACTTTAAGGCCAATTAGACGTAGACAGCGGCCTAGCCAACCGTTTTCCCGTGGGGATCCGTCTATTTTAGCTTTATCGACGGCCACTTTGCCTAGTCTAGCCAGCTAGACAAGTAGGTCCGTTACAACTTGGTGGAGGCGCCGATTGCCGTTAGTTTTATTTTTTACCCTGGGGGAGAACCCATTTTGCAAGGGAATAAGCTACGGCCACGACCCCATAAAACTGCACTGATTATTTAATTCACTCTCGGTTTGTGTTAAGGTGTTTTATTTTACGGTACAAATTGCTCTGGAATTTTGTAGTATATTTTATTCAACTTAAAATACGTTATTTTTTTTATTCAATTAAAAATTAATTATGAATATCACTCCGCAATGCTTTTCCGGTCAATTGACCGAAGATATTAATGATTATCTAGAAACTTACGATAGGATATCGGCTGCGAACGACTGGAGTGAGGCGCAAAGGCTAATAAGGTTTCCGCTATATTTAAGAGAACAAGCGAAAAAGTTGTATAAAAGAATAGAAACTAAAAGCGCAGATTTAAAATGGGCAGATTTGAAAAAGGAATTTTTAGAGTATTATAATTCAGAGGAGCAACGTATACATTTGAGAGAAAATTTGAATAAGAGAGAAAAACAGGAGGAAGAAAGTTTACAGGAGTATATTCTGAATGTAGTTACCGAATGCAGTCGAGTGAACGATACAATGAGTGAAGAGGAGATTACGAAATTAGTATTGAAAGGATTACCAGAGGATGTTTATTGGAAAATATATACATTAGATAATTCGTCAGTAGAGAAAATAACGAAAAATGTAAAGGCGTATGAAGTTGCTAAGGCGATTCGTAAGAACCCTGCAAAGGAGATCGAGTTTTTGAAAAGAGAGATTGAGGTACTTAAAGTTAGCAAAGATAACGATATTAGTGATGAAGTAAGACGTTTAAGAGAAGAGCTTGAGGAACTTAAAGCTAACATGAATAATAGACCGTTTAAAAGTAATGGTAATTTGAGAATAAATTTTAATAATTATAGAAATAATGGCAGTAAATTTAATGGTAACGGTGAAGGTAAACATTTTAACAAGCGCGATAATAATAATGATTATAGGAATAGAAGTTATCATAATGACGACGCCGCATCCGATAGCAGATATGGACGAAATAGACCTAGGAGTAATTCTGATTATGGTAGAAGTGAGGAAGACGATTTTGATAACCATAGTGAAAACGATTACAACGCGCGTTTTAGGAATAATGATAGACAAGAGAGTAAAAATTATAATACTCCACCCCGAGTAGAAAACATAGGTAGCTGTGTAATTAATAATGCAGATTATAAAGGGAATAATCCAGTAATCATAGGTGTTTTAGATAATGTATCACATCATTTTACTGTTGACTCAGGCGCGACTACTAGCGTTATTAACGAAAATATGCTTCCCAAAAATCATGTAATTAGTTCTTACGGGAAGACAAAATTATATACAGCCAATGGTTCAAAATTAGATTTAGTTGGCAGGTCAACTATTAAAGTATATTTTAATAATATTCCTGTAGAAATACAATGCGCGGTCGTACGAAATTTGAATTGTAATAGTCTTCTTGGAGTTGATTTTCTAATTAAATATAAGGGCGTAGTCAACTTTGTTAAGTCAAAAATACAACTTAACGTGAATAATAAGGAAATACACATCGATTTTTTTAAAAATTATAATAATGGAATTAACATAAATAGGGTTGAAGATAATAACAACAATGGTTATTATATGGCTAATAAGAATGTGAATAATAAAAATAGTAGGATTAGCCAGAATACTAGGATTAATAATGGTAAAAGGAATTTTAAGAATTGTGTGCATAGTAATCATAGCGCTAATAAGAATATTAATTTGGGTAACTTTAATTATTATAAATATTATAGACACCCCCGTGGGTTAAATAATAATCATTCTAGGGCTCTATTCAATGGGAAAAATAGGACAACCCATAATTATTATAATGGAACTAGAAATAGGAAGTTTGAATATAACTGTAATAGTTCTACTTTTAATGATCAATCTAGAAAGGGTATTAGCAATAGACAGAGACCCAATTATACTAGCAGACCATTTATCACTAACCAGCAACATAACATAGGTAACTTTGACCATAACCTAGGAACTCAAAATTATGTTGAAACTCCAATTCCTCTGTTTTCCTCTGTCTCTTGATGGAAATTCCAAGAGGCAGTATAAGGAAAAGGAAAAATAAATTTCTATTTTTCTTTTGTAAAAGTATAATTTTTTGTTTTTTTTGGGGGGGGAATCATACATATAATTATATTATGCGCGAATATATAAATTATTTACTTCTGTTAGGTAGCGTCTTTAAAAATATAAATATAAATTGTAATTCACATTTCTCACGGTGTGATTACTAGGAATACATCTAGCAAAAAAAAAAAAACACATATTTCCTTGTAGGCAGACAACTGCCGTTGCAGGTTTTATAATTTCAAACTAACTGCTATCCCGTAATTATTAACGTTCGATTGTAAGGCAATGCCTTTTTCTGTTATTGCGTTGTCAGAAATGAATCATGGACATGTCCGAGTCTTATTTTCTGACAATCCTTGGACACCAATCCCCGACTCGCACTTCATATTATTATTTGAATTTGACACAATTATAAAATATTATAATACGATTCCTTGACCGTTAGAACAGAAATTTAAAACAACGTATTTAAAAGTGATAATCATGATTTTAACGGAGAACAATAATGTAACATGTACAATCTCAGACGGTACCCGAGACGATATATACACATATACACGCACACACCCGTATGTGCCAGTGATCGCAATGTTTTGCTGACGTTGTAATTTCTGGGACAATTTTTATTGTAATATTAGTTAGAAGGTTTTAATATTATTTTTCATAATATTAAATAAATAAGTGATTTTTTTTTTCCCTCAAGACAAAGTAAATTATATTATCAAAATATAAAAGAGTAAATATTATCGGTCTGTGCCGTGCAATTATGCAAACGTGTAAAAATAATTATCTTTATATTTTGCCCCGTAAATATAAATAAGCAATTAGGATCGGAACGTCATTTATGTATTACTGTAATTTCCAGAAGTAGGTCATTTTATGGTCCATTTTAGTCGCGACCCCTATTTGTCAGCCTAGGATAATATGAACTAGGTCAATTTTTTTTCCAACTATATTAGAATTTAATATTCACTTACTACTTCTGCCGTACGCCTATTGCTAAGTCATCAATACTACCGAATTATTTGCCGATTTTATTTACATCATCGTTTTTGCCGACGCGTACTAAATAGTACCTATTTGCCGTTTGTTTCATCTTTAGTCGCACGTTGCCGCCCGCAGCCAAGGAGGCGATCATATTCGGCCGCACGTTGCCGCTTTTAAGATAATCAATTTGAATTTGATTTTGTATGTTTTTATTTGCCAATTGCCGTTTTTGCCATGGCCATAGATCGCCGCAATTTTAAATTGCCGCATACCTATTGTTGCCGATATTGCCGCCTAAGTGCCGCATTTTAACCGCTAAGTTCAATATTTTATTGATTTATTTTGCCGTTGGTCTGGAGACCAACATTTTTACCACACCATATAACACATATCTTTGAATTTCGAAAGTCGATCATATGGGTAGTTTAAGAGAAAGGAGTAGCTAACCTTTATTTTATACGTCCGGATCGAATTTTTGAATTTTAAATATTTTGGTTGTTAATACGCGAATGTCATCAGCGATTTTGGTAGTGAATAAATACATATTTCCGGTTGGTTACCGTTGAGTTTTTATATTTTATTTATACGGCTGTTTGTCTCTGCGTTTGTTCAGATTGACTGTTATATTATTATTTGGCAAATATTTTCCCGGCTAACCCCCGGTGACCGTCCGGTTTTACCGTTGACATGTTTTTTACACGGCACTGTCTCTGACGATCTCAGATTGACTTATTTTACTTGTCGAATAATATTTTATTATTTTTATCAACCAATGGACGACTATTATGTCAGATCACGAGTTGTCATTACATTATGCGGCGTATTAATTTTTCGGCTTTATAAAATAATTTCGGATTAGTTAATGAAATAATGACTGATATTTTACACGGCGTTTCGTTTTCGATTAACTGTTTTTGACTATGTTCACATTAAATCGGATTTTAACGAATTAATTTTATTGACACAAGGTGTGCAGATGCAACCAATATTTTCTTTTTACGGCGATTTTATTTTTATATGCATAATTTTGCGCATGCTGATTTCCGTAACTATATGAAATTATTTTGAAATAGTTTCGTTTATTTATTTTTTATTTTAATAAAAATATTTTATTTTTCTTATGAGAACACTTACAATTTTAAAGGGTACTTACGTTAAATGACGTCCGAGTTGCTTGTATTATCAAACCCAAAATGTCTGACCACATAATTGATTCTATTCTTATTTAAATGTTAATTTTCCAAAGCAATGTGTATTTAGGGGCTATATAAAATTATTTATCAATTAATTATACTGTATTTCATTAAGTATATATATATATATATATGTATGTCTTATTAAGTCGACTTTTACATTAAGTTTTAGGCGCAGCGGTACGGTGGTCAACTTATAAAACTGTCTTTTTAAAGACAACCTGTTTGTTAATAATGCCTTTGTTTTACATATTTCTATTATATACATATATATTGACCGATTGTTATAGTTAAAATAAATCATTTCCTAGGCATACGATACGCCAAAGGCGCAAGATTAGCCGACGTCAAAATATTTTTGTAATTTTTTTTGTATCGTATGTGTAATGTTTGTATACATTTTAGAAAAAAAAAAAACCGCGTAACGACCTGGGGACGGACATAATTACTTTCTTTAATTTAAATTGTTTACGGAAAACTACCCTACAATTAATCAAAATACACCTGAAGGTGCGTGCATTCTTTAACTTAAGTGTATATTGTAAATGGTCTGGTTTTTTATGCAGCTTTTTCCCCAGAGCCATTAAGTTAACTTAAATTCTATTAATTTGTGATCACACATCATTTTATTTTATAAATATTATTCACCGGATGCACGCCCACATTGTTTGTGACCCAACAGATTTTAACTTAATAATGACGAAATTTTTAAACGTGGATTATTGTTAAATTTTAAGAACACTATTTTTGGGGAGGACTTTGCGAAGACCCGGTGTTCCGTTTTTGCCCCGAGCTTATGCCAAGAATGCGACGATAGGGCGGGCCATTTTCCGATGCAGAGGGAATGCAACAATGATGTGGCCCTAGACTGAGAGGGATGTCCTTCCAGCACTTAGAAGTCACCAGAAGTCCACCAAAAAAAAAAAAACAAGTGTTCTTTCCCCCACTTAGTTTTAAGGGTTCACCTTTATTTTCAGGAATTTTTGTACCACCATTTCGTTTCTTTTGCTTTTCAACCTTTTTTTTGACAACCCTTAACTTTATACCACTAGGTCCGAGGTCGGACCTCTACGGGGGAGGGGCAGCTGTAACGATCATATTTCACTTGACCGTTACTTCGCGTCCCAAACCAACTGACACAGCACCCCCGTCTATAGGTAGGGGAACGGTCGCACACACAGGACAATGCACGTCGCGTATCATCTAATTAACCAGTTGACTTTACCATCACGGACCGCCAATATCCTCGACCTTGCGCTCTATATTTTTGCCGTTTTACTACAAGCCGCCCATCCGACTATCTTTTGTGTGCGTCCGTTTCAACTCCGCTTTGACCAACCATTTCATCGTCCAACCCAGGTCAGAGTGTATATATATATATATATATATTGTATAATTTTGTATTTTATTTAGAAACCCTAATTTAGAATAAAACATCTTGTAGCCTGCAGCTGAGAGTTAGATTATTTAACAGTGTGACCGCCCGTTCTAGCTCCTCGGGCGATATATTAAGTTAATAAGGGAGACTTTAAGGCCAATTAGACGTAGACAACGGCCTAGCCAACCGTTTTCCCGTGGGGATCCGTCTATTTTAGCTTTATCGACGGCCACTTTGCCTAGTCTAGCCAGCTAGACAAGTAGGTCCGTTACAAGTTAACAAATAAAAATTCAGGCTTTTAGGGCTCAAACTGTTATATGTAATTATTAGTTAAGTAATTAAAACTATTTTTTGATAGTTCTTAAAAAAAATTTAAAAAAAGATTTTATATGTTAAATATTAAGCTAAATATATGTATGTGGTTTATCAAAAAAAGAAATTCCTTAGGGTTCTACTGTATATACTGGGAAACCCTGCATTAACTATGTGTTTAAAAGTTGTGTAAGTATTATGTACCTGTATACTATTATTGCATCTTGATTTAATTACTTTAATTTGAAAGCAAATTTGTGTAGCTTTATTTAGTATGAATTATTATTATACACATTGTTTAACAACAAATATATCAGTTTTCTGCTCCTAATTTATAATTATGAGATGCAAATTTCAATATACGTTTAATCCGACGTTCACTAACCCGAAACACTACTGTCTATTCCACCCACTGGTTAAACGTTGTTTAAAAGTCTCGTAAAGTGCGATCTAAAGCTTTAATTGCACGTTTGTTTGTAATTGTACATTCATCCCACACTATAAGCTTACAATATGTCAGATCTTTAACGAGTTGTGTTTCACGTTAGATGCCATAAACAGGAGTTAATGTAACCTTTTCGACCTTCAGGCAAAAGCGTAGCTAAAATCCCTTACAAAGGAACTGCTAATATTCGTATAATGTCTTATTTCTACGTACGTTACCGGTTAAACGTTTTAAATACAAACGTCTATGTTGCATTTTGTGTTACCCGTGTGCATCGAAACAGAACATATAAGGGCCATAGGTTGAATATACGGATCCGTATTTTGTATTAAAAACGGTTTTCTGTTTGAATTTCAATATTATTTCGCTTTTATCTATGGTTTGGCTCAAATTAAAGACTTTTAATTAAGACTTCAGTGGAACGTGGGTTCTAAAGTATAAAGGTTATGAGAATGAACACGAGGTAAATTGTAATTCTACACAACTTCGATTATTGTTAGTACTTTATTTTATACAGACTTATTGTAAGATGTTTCAGAGTGTGGTTGTTACATTTTATACAAAATATCCTTTGACATGGCATAATGATCATCCAACCAACGTTTTAGTGGATCGAACATTTTACATAAATTTGGAATTAATGTTAATAAATCATAAATTGTCTAGAAGAGTAGAAATTAATGTGGCTTTTTCAGTTGCAAATGAACAGGATATTTGTATCAATTTCTTCCAAATCTAGATAAGTCACAAAACTGTTGTTCTTATTCCTCTATTTGAGAAGGATCATTTATAGTATTTTATATAACCATCTTCGACGGTTTCGATAATACAAAATAAAAAAATTCATTTTAAGTCCATTTTTTAAAGTTTTTAGTAAAGTAATACTTCTATCATTACAATCATTATTGTTTTCTATGTATAAAACAAATAAACTTTGAATAGGTAATTTTTAGTAAAAAAATAAAACTAGGAGTCAGCATTAAATTATATATATATATATATATATATATATATATATAAAAGTCAAACCACAGTTAAGTCACAAAATTCAATTTAGGTATAAAATTAAACAAAACAAATTTTACGATTTACCAACAATCCATATTTAATTAAATGAAGTAATTTGTGTCCATCCATTTACCAGAGAGAAGGTAAAAGTTCAAGTTGTTACAACTTAAAAGTTACAATTATTCTTATTTTGTTATTTGCTGTTAAAGCATATATTATGTCTTATTTCTACTAGAAATACTATTGTTAAATTTTCAAACTAAATTAAAAAAGCCAGTGCAGTAGGGTCAGGGCATAGTAAGGATTAAGTTTGACTAACTTGCAGTTTTGATTTCTGATCTATAAAGTTGCTACACGAAGAAATCGGTTCAGTGGCTTAAAAGATATCAAGGGAACAGACACAAGAAAAAACATTTTAATAAAAAAATAAAACACTTCATTATAAAAACAACCTTCTCAGCTACGCATTAAAGCTAAAATAAAAATGTTGTCAACATTTATTAAATTATAACTAAATTTAAATTTAGTTGTGGGTTAATTATACGCCTGCAACTATACTATGAGATTTATGAGTCGGTAATTTGTTTTGTTCTTATTAATTTCTCAAGATTTTTTTTTCGTTAAAATTTCCAAAATTTATACTAATTAGGATATATTTTAGACTAAATACATTTTTGATGTAATTTATATATGGCTAATTAATTGTTGTGTTTTTTTTTAATATTTTGCGTTTTCTTAATAAAAAAATAAATAAATTTAAATGTTAGTTTAAAATACCTTAATAAAGCAAAATAAATAAAGTTGCTCATATGTATGTCTAAAAAAATATGTTTTATTAATTAAAAGATTTTATTTTAATGGTAAAATAAACAAATTAATACCACAAAATAGTAAATAAACAATATAAAACAATATATACTCGTATTTAAAGTATGTTTAATGTTAATAATTTATAAAGAAAATATAACTATAATTTATAAATAGTTTTTTGGCTGTTTATATTAGACTGATCTATGAAAAAATTGTAAAGAATTTCTCATAACATGTTATTTCGGAAAACCCATAATTTTAAAAACATTTCAATTGAACAAATGTGTTTCAAAAGGTCAATACCATTTGACATACTATTTTTTGTAGAAATATATAACTAACTATTTTAAAATTTAAAAAACAAATTGGTTTTGACTTTGAGAAAACATTTTTTTTTTCATCTTTTAGAATGTAACTTGGTTGTAATATTAATGTCGATATGGACGAAATAAAATATCGCGTCTACTGAAAAGTCGATAAAATAAATGTGTTACGTTTTGTAAAGTTTACCTTGTGAAATGCAACACAAATTTAATAATGCAAGTATCAAATATAATAAATTCGCTAAAGGTAGTGATTCGAAAGAGAGTACCTATTGTGATTTGCGCTATATTATGATTATGTTATGTGTTCTTCTGACAACCATACATAGCTTTTTCCCATAATATAATATCGTAAATCTATCTTTACCGTGAAGAACTTGCACGTCTATTGTCGATAAAAAAATGTGAAGCGTACCCATGTGTAATCTATTATATTATACGTCTGGATATACCAGTTTTTTTTTTAGCAATAACGTCATATTCCTTAAGTATGAAAAGAAAAAGATTATTCTTCAACAATCCTGATAAAGAATTTTCCGTTCGTATTTCAAGTGTTAGAACGCCGTTATTTTGTTAAAAGAAAACTACATATGTCGTTTAAATCTTGTCACCCTCCGCTTCCTCATGCGAGGACGAACATCACCTATCCCCGACCGTCCGGGCTGTTGGGGATAAGTCTCACCCGTGGAATCATACGTCCGTCTATTTGTCCCACACCGCTTCATTTCACAATAATATATAATATATATATATATATATATTTTTTTTTTTATTCTCGTGTTAGTGAAGACATTTAATAAACGGGCTTACGCTCATACCACGGACCAAAAATTGTGTTAAGTTATGTTTATTTTTATTATTTCCCTTTGTCTCTTTCTTTTAAATTTTACGTGCGATCCGCTAAACATGCTCCCGTCAAATATAGATACTACTAAATTTTAATTTTGATCAAGAACAACTTATTTTTAATTAAACGCGTAAACCGGTAACAGTCTTATAATACTTCAATACGTCTTGTTTCATGCATCGGCGGAAATAATTTTTTAATATGTTTTTTTTTTATACTTTTGTAAAATCATTCAAAAACTTTTAAAGCTATAGACATTTTCGAATTGAAACAATTAATTAATTAAAAAATAACTTCAAAATCGTAACTTCTAGTACATATGTATTATAAATGTTAGGCAGAATTCAAACGTTTTTTATTAACACGCTTATATTAGCTTCACTTGTATGTATGTATATATGTATGTTTGTATGTTTGTATGTAACTTTGTAACTATGTAATTATGTAACTAAAAGAGATAGGCAACCGAACGTACATGCGTGTATTCATTGTTGTTTACCTGAAGTTTTCAAGTAATAGAGACACGTATGTACTAGAATTAAAATACACGATTTTAAAGCACATCGAACTAAAAAGTGGAAAATAAAAAAATATAGTTAAAAAAAACTAAAAAACACGCTTAAATAGTAAAATAAACTAAAAAGTACAAAATAATTTTCAATATAGAAATCAATTAATAAAAAATAAATAGTATTATTGTGAAAAAAGTGTGGGGCGCTTTTCAAGAACTGATATATGTAGCACCCCTCGCTTTTTTCACAATAATACTATTTATTTTTTATTAATTGATTTCTATATTGAAAATTATTTTCTACTTTTTAGTTTATTTTACTATTTAAGCGTGTTTTTTAGTTTTTTTAAACTATATTTTTTTAAAAACTTAAAACTCTTAGTATAGCGGTACACAAATTTAATAAAAAATGGAACATAAAATTAGATGCCTCTTTTCTATGTTAGCTTATGACTATATGAGCATATCAATTTTAGCTTAATGTTCAATTTTATTAAATAGTTACCTATATATTGCGTCTTAATAAATATCGTACAAAGATTTTTCGAAAATTTGCATATATGTACATTCCTCCGTAATAAATGAGTGGTTTGGCCAGTGCCGTAACTTCACCGGAGTCAAAAACCCCGGTGCAAACAAATATTTATTGACCCTACTTGAGTCTTGTAAATTTAGTACATATAAAATACATGTGAAATACTATTTACTAATAACTAAAATTGACGTACTATTGTACTCAGGTCTAAGTCTAAATAGATAGCGATGAATTTATTACTATTCGTAGTCTTTAAACATTGAATACTGTATAATAATTAGTATAAAATATAAACCATAATTTTTTGAATACCTACTCAAAATTTAAACTATATGGTTGCTGACTGTAAAGGCCTCCATTGCTAAGGGCTAATGTCTACGCCAATTGCTTATACGGCACTGGGGTTTGGCGTCTTACGTTACTATTATGAAAAATATTAAACTTATTAAATAAGTTTTAAAATCATTGGAATCGTGTATAGTAAAAAATTAAATAACCACAGAACCAGTGTGCACTAACTGACCAGTTGACCTGCCCAATATAAAACCAACACTGGTACGCGATATTATTACCGGAGACGGCTCACCGCGGTGGTCACGTAGGTCTATTATAACAATAATAGCGTTATGGTCATTATCAATTCCTTGAAAATCACATTGTAGAAAATCTCATTAAAATACATACTTTTTCGAAATATAATTTTAAAAATACCTCTGAAATGTAAACGTTTTGCCGAATAACTATACACAAAATCTGAAACCGTGCTCCGATAATTATTTAAATAACACAATTAAAGCTAAAAAAAAATCCAATTATGTTTTTATTTAAATGTAATTCAAATATTAATTTCAAATACTTTTTATTTAAATTAGTTCTGTACTATTATTACTCTCCTATTATTTTTCCATTTAATATATACTAATTAACCTCTAGACATTTCATTGATGTTTTGTACTCTTGAGTTCCTAAGTAACCGTCACAGGGCACACAAACTTCTAATAACCAACAGACGTCAGACCTTAAGTATCAAACAGGTATCAAAGTACCTTTAATGCCCCATGCCGCGTGTACCTCTGATGGTTAAATTCTAAACGTACAGTACGTCATTACCGGATATAGTCATAGACGGTGACTTCTGAACGAATAAGGATTATAATTCAACCAATATCATGATATACTACATAAAATATACTACTATAACATATAATATACTACGTTTGAACAAATTTTGTTTCACAGAGGTACACCATAACAGACATTTGGCCGACTGACCTCTAGACATTTGTATCTGTTTTCAACCCATAAAGTAAGCAACACCAGACACTTGATATTTAACCGCTTAACTTCTAGATTATTATTTTCAATTCAAAATTAAAAAAATTGTACTCTATTTTTTAGCAAGAAGTACCAGACACTCGCTTTTTTTATTAGGTCGTTTCTGATTTGACAGATAACTAGATTTACATTACACTAAGGCAATACTTAGCTTGCAAAATACTTTTTCCAAAACTAAGTATGAACTCTGATCACTAGATACAGCCTATAGGTGCCATGAATTATAATGAAATTATTTTAAGACGTATTGTAATGGATCGAAACCTTGGCCGGCGTAGCCGGGCACCTTCTAGGAACCGCGGTGTACTGACTTCCGGATACCGTGGTCGGCGTAACCGGGGACCTCCCTCGGAATCTGTGACCTCCCCGAAAATACTTTGCAGCGAGGGGTCGTAAGCGTGCCCGGCGTAGTTAGGTATGGTACTGGTAATTTTTGACCTACCCGCTTCGAGAGCCCTAGTCTAAATATAAAAGGACAATAGTAATGCCTTAATAATATGAGTGCGCAAGTCTGCCTCTGGTGGGTCTTACAGTCTTACTACATACTTTTTAAATACGAGCGATAAGGGTAGGTACACTTAAGTGTAAAAACTCATCTTACCTCGTTATCTTCGTTATAATTTTGTCCTTGATTGTACTGATTGCTCCAATGAAACAGTTGTTGCCGAAGCAGAGGGGTTTCGTCACAATCCAATCTGCGACATATTTAAGTAATAAAAAGAGTGATTAGAGAGTTTAAAATGAGTTAATTGAAAACAATAATTTTTGCCAACTATTTTTGATTTTGAACCACTATGCGTGGGAAAGGTTATAGATGAGACGGAAAATATTGATAAACTTTCACCTGTGTAATTACATTTAATGTTAGTCTATAAAATTTCTCGGCTGCAAAATGTTTTTCTTTCCTCTCCCTGACCTATCCAATGATATCAAACCCTAACCTTCCGTATCTTCCCTTACCTTCTCTCTTTCTTCCCTTCCTCGCTCTCCTACTTCCTTCTCCTCCTTTCTACCATTTTCAATTCTTCTCTCCCCTCCTTAGAAGACGCGAAGTTAAAGTGAGAGATAAGAGGAGGTAGATAGGAAATAAGTAATCGGAGAAGGAGAAAGTAGAATAGAAGTTGGAAGGGGGACGGTTAACTGATGAGATAAACAGTTTTTTTCTATCTAGCCCCAAAAACCTCTTCTTATTACCCTCTTCCAACCCCTTAGGAGGGGAGGTAGATTGGGAGTGAGGGTATTTTTTTGGCAGGTTCCCCCACTTAACGAATGAAAGAGCCAAGACTGACCTTGTAAACTTAACCCTTAGGGAGGGCCCTCTTTTAAAACTAACAAGACACATTTCTTATTGATCCATAATCAATAGCGTTGCTGATTAATAAAGCTCGGTTATTTATGACTTTGCATATTTTTTTATTAAAATCAGAATTATACCTAAATACGGTATATATTCGATTTACAAAGACTAGATTTTAAATCAGCAAACTTATTTTGCATATTTTACACATTTCAGCTTATATTTATCTATAATGATTATTTCTAGATTTAGTAACATATTTGTAAGTATAATTACTAAGAATGTTCCAATTTATTATTATCTTTAATCTTATTTACGAGTATGAGCTAAAGAAAATTATACACAATATGAGAAAATTATCAAACGAAAATTCTGGTTATAAAATATTGTCTAAAATAGTCGTCATTGTTCTTTTAAATTTGAAAACATTACCAAAATAATATAAATTCAATGTTATCTTGAAATGTAAAATACCTTTCTTAGTAATTAACCTATGTAAAATGTGGTTTATATTAAGTCAAACAATTTTTTAGCCGACTTCAATAAAGGCATATTGCTAATTGCCTTTGATAATGTGATATGGAAAAAGATATTTAAAATCTTGAAAAGAGTCGGGGTTACAAGGATAGAAGAATAATCAACCGGTCATCTAGTGGTGTAGTTTGCCGCTAAAAACCCGGGTGGTCACCCATCCGGGATTAAGCGGCACCAGTCGCAGCTTAACCTTAGGCGCCTTGCGGCAGCTGCGGTGTCCACTGGGCCACACCGTACCGGTAGTAAACTATTTAAAAAAACCAGTACAGTGGGGTCGGTGCATAGTGGGGACGGAGCATAGTTGGGTCGTGGCATAGTGGTGACGGGGAGGTCACAGGTTTACAGGAATTTTTAAATCTGAAAGTGATAAAATCACTTTCAAAAAAACGCTTCGATGCAAATCGGTAGTTAGTATTTTCAAGCCAGTACAGTCCAAACCAAGCACAGTATAAACCAGCAAAGTTAGAAAGTTTTAAATGAAGATTCTGTATTTACAAATGAGCATCAAAGCATTTATTTGAAAGCGATTTTATTCAATTTTATCACTTTTATTTATAATAATTCTTGTAGACCTGTGACCTCTCCGTTTCCTCATTGCTTTGATTACATTATGCCAATACTCTACTGTACTAGTCCTCTCGGATAAAATCACTTTCAAATTAACGGTTTGATGCTCATTTGTAAATACAGAACCTTCATTTAAAACTTTCTAACTTTGCTGGTTTATACTGTGCTTGGTTTGGACTGTGCTGGCTTGAAAATACTAACTACCGATTTGCATCGAAGCGTTTTTTCGAAAGTGATTTTATCACTTTCAGATTTAAAAATTCCTGTAAACCTGTGACCTCCCCGTCACCACTATGCCCCGTCCCCACTATGCACCGACCCCACTGTACTGGTTTTTTTTTTTTTTTGCAAAAACTTAGTGGACCAAATAACACATATACAATGTCTTGTTATATTTTGTTGGAATGGTCGACGATTCATGTTTCAATCGTTTGTACTCCATAGTTTAAATTATAATCGCTTATTCTCAATAAAATTAATATTTATGTATTATATACTTCCATTAAAGCAATCTCACACAAACTATTTATACTTCACAGATTATATTATTTCAAAGCTATATTATACTTCTATTTTACTAGATTGACAATGTACAAAATAAAATGCAACTAAAAAAACCTTTTCATAGATCCTTAAAATGTAAAGGGTAGGATAGTGAAACGGGTTTTACCATTTAAATACATTAGAAAATCGCCGTTTTACTGCCTCATCCTGTATATTAATTTCTTGTTATTTTCTAAAGAAAAATCGATTTTCTTACATTTAAATTAAAATAAATCGTATACTGGTACTGTGATGGAGAAAACAACAAATTTTACCTACATATATTACTTATTAGTTAAATGTTACTAACGTGTATAACCACTAGCAATCGGCTGTTGCCTGTTATTTAACAATAACCTTTTATGGAGATTTTAAAAATTGTGTTTTTTTAATAATAGCATAGGAGCAGTATCATGATGTTAAATGTTCACGAGATTTGATCTAGTCATAAAATAAAGTATTATCATTTATGACTTAATTATTATTAAAATTTATCTTAATAGTAATAGTACATAGTAATAAAATAATGAAATATTTTATACAAAATTAGAGCTACAAGTTGATAAACTAAAAAATTAAAATTAGCACGAAGCAGATTATCTAATATTAGACAATTTAAACAATCAAGCGTGAATCTCTTTAAATGAATAACAGTATAACAATATACAAAACATTAGTTTTCCTTTAAAAAAATTGTATAATAAAAAAAACATTTTGAGTCGGTATACTGCATAAAAACCAACACTTAATCTGAATCCAAAAAACAACAGTCCTCTTCATTATTTGCAGGTAGTTGGACATTATATACTCATAGTTACACTTCGGTAAGGTTATATAACGCAGGCTACAAAATAACGAGATAACGACAGTGGTTTTGTCGTATCAGAATCATTAAGTGTCTTAATAAGTACACGGATAGGTTTTTTTCCCAATAAATCGAGTTTCTACTATAATCAGTTAAACGATTTAGTCGCCTGTGATATCATGTAATAAACACGATATTATGATACCGATCATTGGGCCCTAAACTAATCTAACACGGATAGACGTTACCAACTGATAAATTTTAGTGTCTGTTCGTTTCTCATATCTGGTACACCGGGTTTTTAGTTAAAAAAAAAAAAAAAAAAAAAATTGAATTTGTGTAAACTTTAAGTCCAGTTTACATTTCAACTCGATCCGACTATTTTTCTCGAAATTATAGCCAGTAAAAGTTCTAACTTAAAAACTCGTACGGTTTTTTTTTTGTTTTTTCAACTTTCGTCTGTGAAGAATTAAACTTTTTCAACTTTTATCTCCCCAAAGTATCAACTAGATGAAATTTGCGATTTATAGAGTTGCTACTCGAAGGAATTGGTCCAGTATTAAAAAAGTTAGTGTATACAGATAAAAAAAAAACACACATCAGAGTAAAACCAATACCTTCTCGCTTTGCATCGAAGCTAAAAAAAACAAAATTATTCGATATGTTGGAATAAAATTATTTAATTATGTAAAGATAATATTAGTTTTTTTTTTTTTTAGTAAACTATTTAAAAACAAATATTATCTTTACATAATTAAATAATTTTGTTCGAAAATATCGAATAATTTTTTTGTTGTTATTTGAATATTTTACTAACCTAACTGTTTTCTTAATAATTAAAATTTTGTAATACATTACCTTTAATAACGTTCATTGTAAACTTTTGATCGCTGCGACGTTATCTGTCTCGGACAAGTGGTTGTAAACTAAATGCAAGTTGGAAAGTGCAACAAGGCTCACCACCCTCATCCCTTCTTCTCATCCCACTCCTAAGTCCCTATTGTTTCCCACATACTGCGTTCAGCGCTAGTGACCTATCCCCGGAACTGTAACGAGTAACTAATATGTATTTTGCATTATTTTTCCCAGTCCATTATTATTGAATTTACCATAAATTGTTTAACTAATTGTTTTGAAATAAAAATTTGTTGGTTAAATTATAAATAGCTGTAAAATAAAAATATTATAATAAAAACTCACAGAACTGCAGACATTTTTTTTTGAAACATATTATAATTTCAATCTCTGCGTGTCTTAGAAGTTAACACAATTAAATCTTTCAAAATACTAGTATTAGCTATATATTTATGTTTGAATAAAAGCTATAAAAAAAAAAAAATACTAGTATCAACGTCATATTTTTGAGTTGACATTTTTTACATTATCAAGAGCAAAAATGTTGATAAGCTAATAATATAATACTACTTATTACAAAAAGACTAAAATCATTTATGATGCACACAAAATATGGTGAGTAACTGATAAATCATAAATTTATTAAACCCACTTTTTTCCTAATTATTGCCTATACAAAACTCCTTAAAAACCAATCGCACGCAATCTTCTTAACCCTTCGATTTAAGTTTTAAAAATAACATTTGGAATATATTTTTAGTTAGTTTATATGTGACAAATTGCAATTTTAAAAGTATTTTAATAATTTTCACGATAATAATATTAAATATGAAAATTAATACTGCACTTCGATCGATACATTAAGCAAGTATTGAAAAATCTACATCTGTTTTCAAAACTAGTTGCTAATCATTATTATTGGTGCGATTAAAATTCAAATTAGTTGTTTTCGACCATAGAATAACACAGATGAGGCTCCCTAATAAATAATCTTGTTCCTCGATTGTATTAATACATCTATGAGACGGCTGATTAAAAAGAGCATAAAGAAAACACGTTAAATTATTTTCGTACGACTCGAACGCGGCGATCTTGGTATTGCGCGGGTCAGTTTTCCGGAATTCTCGGGAATTCACGACATTGGGTAGGTCAATATTTAAAGATAATAAAGGTTGCCTGACAGTCAAGGAAACAATGTAGACCCCATAACGCCGGTGACGTCACCCGCCGGTCGGTAGCGGCGCTCTGTTGCCGTATACGGTGATTCTCTGATACCAAGGAATTTTCAGTCCGCTAACTTTTACTAGATTTGTGTTTTGGAAACTCGTTTACACTCTATGTAAAATTGTTCCCGATCAACGCTTTTTAACAAAATTAAGATATTTAAATCATCCCCTACCAATAAAAAAAAAATTAAAATTGGTCGAATTTTCAGTGCCTCGCCATGTCCCTCACCCCTATTTGGCGTTATGGGTATAATGTTTTGTTTAACAAAATCTCAATAAATACAAAAAAATGTTTTTGGGACCGTATATTTTAAACTGTCTTGGAGTACTCCGATAGTTTGTATCCTCGTTGAGTCAAATTATTCGGCAGAAAGTGATCAGGACCTACGTCATTAAATTCTTCATTTAACTGGAAGTAAATTTGCAAGACTTTACATAGATTTAAACTATTGAATAAAAGTTACTATTAAGTACCGACACTATATATTTAATACTCATTCTGACCTTGAAATGACTCGAAAAAAATCTTGTACAATATGTTGTTAATTAAAATATAAACATTACCATTCACTACAAATGATACACTTTACAGTAGCTTATATCCGGTGTGCGGGTGTTTTAATAATCATTTTATCATAATGAGCGCTTTCCTAAGTATCTATGTTTTGCGGTGAGTAGTATTTTCAATATTTTACTACTATTATTGAAATGGATATGTCTTATGACAGGGGGTGATTCTTAAAATTTGTCCGTCACACTTAGTGTCACAGTGCTGACGTCATTAGAGACGAGTATAGAGGAGGATTATGGAGGGATATAAGGATATATAAGGAATAAAGATAGTCAAATGAATTTGTTAGGTAGGCACTTACTTACTGGCGAACCACGGAAATGTATTTATGAGAAATGTTAAATATTGATAAATGTTACGAGCTCAGAGTAATAATAATAATCGATTAAGGCAAAATATTATTAAACTATGTCATCACCTTAAAACTAACTAAAACACATAAAGCTTTTGGTGATGATCGTGAAACACAGTATAACAATAATGTTATAGTAAAAATTTTGCTTTATATTATTCAATAAACGCAATAAAAAGTTTTGATAATCTTTTTTTGCTATCTAGTTGTTCACACAGTGATTGTGGTCAGTATTAGAGATCATCAAACAAAGACGGCGTCAAATGGATCTCTTTAAGGATCTCAAAGGTTTCAACTAGAATATTGATCTGACTAAATGTTTTCTTTAGGCAAAAAGTTATTAAAGATTAAATGCAAGATAACGATTTTGTCAAACTCAATATCTTAGTTGCTTTATGCTATGCTGGTTTAGGCTGTACATGGTTTTAAATGTCTCAGTGTATACTGTACTTAGTTTGTATTGTGTTGATTAATATATAATGCAGACTTGTGACTTTAGTGACCTGTAACTTTTAAGTACTTATTTTTTACTTCATAAGATTAAATTAAATGCCATTCATTTTCGTTGTATTGAAGAAGTGCGCCAAGAATGTTCATAATACATTGTACGGGTAATAGAACTTTATCTGCGTCTAAACGAAATAAAAGCGTAACCATCCTACATTTACTTTTGCGAAAAACATAGGTATATACAGATGAATCATTGAAGCATTACTAAAATGCACGACAAAGAATTTGTCCAGCGCATCTCGCAGTATCTCAAGTTTTAACAATACTTAGTTTTGATTTCAAGGAATGCCAGTTGTCATATAAATTCAACGATGTACCGTGCACGCTAATAATTTAACAACTCTCTTTTAATTTCATGCAACTAACAATTGGGATGAGAATTTAATAACGCAGTACGTAAACAACCTAACCGTTTGTATGGGTATTGCATTCCACCCTCTCAACAGAAGTGTATATATTGTGATTAATACAATAAAGAGCATTGGCGATCCGAGGGGAAGTAATGCCCCGCCAGGCAAGTTCCTCCCCGGGATGCAATGGATGCATGTAGAAAAAAAAAAGGTATTGCATTCCGGTTCAGAAAACATGGATAATATCGGCGAAAACTATGATATTATGCTCTTATGTTAATTACATCTCTTGAAAATGAACAAAATAAAAATATAATAATAAAAACCATAATAATAACAACCAAACTTTTAGCTTCGATGCCGAGCTGAGAAGGTATTGTTTTTACAATAATGTGTTTTTATTTTTTTATTTTTGTGTCTGGACCCACGATATCTCGTAAACCACTGAACCGATTTCTTTGTGTAGCAACTCTATAGATCAGAAATCATACCTGGAAGGTACTCTAAAGTCCCCAAAAATTAAAAAAAAGTCACCCCTTCCCCATAAAAATTGAGAAGAAAACCTAAAAAATGTACAAATTTTTCAACTTAAAATTACGATGCTCTATAACTTTTTTTAAAAAAATCGAAAATGTTCCAAATTTATATGAATTGTTCTTCAAACATAGTACTATCGATAAACATTAACAAGCCAAAAAAATATCATAAACCCTTTCCCTTAGAAGGGATAGAATTTTTTTCTTTATTTCACTTTTTCAAGCAAAGTTTTAGAGATTTAGATCTGAAAATTAGACCAAAGGTAGATCTCAAATAGAACTATAACATATATAATTTTCTCAAAAACCTGTAGTCAAATTTTTTTTTTATTAAGGAAAACCCCCAAAAATAGGGTAAATTTACACTTTATCTGTAGTCAGTTTCTAGGTTGCCATGTGTGTGTGAATCAACAGTCAACGGGTAATGAAAATATTTTCATTATATTGTTAATTACAATATATGGGTAACTATGACAGTACATTTTTATAGACAGACGATCAACCCTTATCGTATACACCCTGCACAAGACTAAATATTAAATTTTAAGTACATTATTGCTGGTCTCACGATATCTTCTAAACCGCCATAACTAGTTTGAACATACTATCCACAGATTCGCATCGAAGCGTTTATTTAAAAGTGATTTTATCACTTTCAATTATAATAAAATCTGTACACCTGTGACCTCTCCGTCCTCACTATGCCCCGACCCCACTGTACTGGCTTTTTTACTTATTAAATTTGTTGTCGAGTTGTTATTTTTAGCAGTATAAGCAAAATACTTCTTCCGAAAGAGATTAATGTTGTAATATGCAATAAATGACAAAGGGCTGTCTCAAATTGAAAAGGTTGTACAGGCAATTTTGTCAATTTTCAGGAAAGCGTTAAAAGTCTTACTGCATTTTAAATTACGTCTGCATCACGAACACGGCTTAGACGAAACAAGAATTTTACATACATTGTAACAGGTATAACTGTGGGAATAAAAAAATCCCAAGTGTGCCACGGGACATGCGTAAGAAGTTTGACTTCTTTTTTCAATTTGTTTTTGACATTATTAAGTATTGCTAGGTTTTCAATACTCGTAGTTGAATTAATTGCAAATATCGAATTATATATTAAGCCGATACTCTCTTATACATACCCCTTTAGTTTTTGCTTCAAGTTTAGGTTGTACTTTATTTCCACTGTCCATTATACCTACAAGGCTTAGACACTAATACTCGTTTAAAATAAATACGTACAATACAGGGTGTCCAAAAAGTTCGAAAACTGTCAATTTTTAAAGCCGTTTTTAGATTTTTTTCAAATTTTGACATTTGGATAATGGTAGATGTTGTTTTATGCACATTTAAGGCTGAAATCCAAAATCTTACCTTAAGTAGTTTGCGCATGCGTGATATCAACTAAATGGAAACCCCTATATTTTTTGGGACATTCTGTTAAAAAATTCACAATTAAATCGAATCAATAGCTTTAATCATCATTTGGAAATTTGTTAAAAAAAACACTATTTTTTGGAGATGCTAATTGCGCGTTTAAATGCTTAAGTTACACAACGAAAGGCCGTTGGCTCGAAACTTTTCCCTTTAAGAGTTCGTCCAGGTAATAAATAATAATGACTAGCTTTTTTTAATACCTGCTGTTAGCGGCAGTGCTTACGTTATCACAGATGTTTGTGTGTGTCATGTAAATGATGAGTGACTAGTTCAGTAAGAGCTGGCGTGTGCGCGGCGATTCCGCATAACCAAGTCTAATCTATGATTGTGCTATCAATTACATAAAAACGGATTTTAGATTATTAGAATCGACTATCAAATTATGTTAAAACTCAAAGTATAGCTAATGTGTACAAACATATTTGCAATTAGGTCAGTTAAAATTTTAAATGTATTATATGTGTTGAAGCATATACTATTTTATGGTTTTTAAAAATTAAATATTCTTTTGGAAAAACTATCTTTAATTCAGTGTAAAACCATAGAATAACAAATTTAAAAGAAATGCACCTGTAAGTTAAAAAAATAAAAGATAATTGTTTATGTATTATTTTTATTCAATTTTAAGATTAGGTATCATTAACAGAAATGGTTGAACCTACACCATGCAAAACTTAAGTTGCACCAAAAATGCAAAGCTATTGTTTACACAAACATTAGTTACTATTAGGATAAAATCTTCGGATCAAAATTTTAAAATCATTTTGTACTGACAGCGTTCATAATTTAATTTTGTTCATAGAGTACAGTTATACAATTTATCTTAAACACGAGAAAAACAATATTCGTACTAAAAAAATTAACTGTTAACGATAACTGTCCAACTATTTGTTTCATAAATTATTTTATTTCAATTTATAGTATGGAAGTAAGATGATATTTTTTTTATAATTTGAATTTAAATAACACTACGTTTAAAAAGTATTTGATCCTATTTATTATATAATATAAAATGTAAAGATAATATTTTCATTTATTGTTAAATCCTAATGTCAGTTATTGCATTATCTAAAAGATAATGCTATGTAATTTTGTTTATTAGCTATTGTTTTTTAAAACTAAATATTTTGCAATTCATACACAGTAGGGTGGACCAAATAAAAAATGTTTTTTTTTTGTTCTTTTATTGACATTATGTTCTTTGGGGTAAAATAATATTTCCCTATTTTTTTCACATTTTTAAAATTATTTTTAGAGGTTACGAGCATCAGTTTTCCAAAAAAAAGTATTTTTTTTTTGTTTTTTATTTTTTTAAGGTATAAATATCAATTTTAAACAAAATGTTGCTTGTATACAAAATCATCGTTAAAAAATGAGGAATAAACCAGTATTCTTTTTTTTTTTTACAGAAAAAACTACTTTCTAACAAATTTAGGCCTTAGAATGTAAAATTTGCAAAAACATTGATATATATATATATATATACTCTTAATAGTACCCTAAAATATTATTTTTAGGGGTATAAAATATTTTTAACTTATTCCTCATTTAGTTGCGAAGAATTCCGATTTACTTACATAACACATTATTCTAACAATAGATCAGAAAAAAATTAAAAAAAAAAACAAAAAACAAGTGTTGAATATATATATATATTTTTTTTTTATTATTATTACACTCGGCAGTAAAGGCCATTATATTATATATATATATATATCTGTGGCTTGGAGCAAGAAGGGCCAATGTCACTTTTTGCAACTTTCGGAAAATGAGCTTTGAAGTTTTTATTTTCCATTAGGCTCTATGTTAATTTTTTTATCAAACTCTCATGAGTAAATTATTTTTTGGCCTCAGAGTGTGATTTTTTCACAGTATATAAAGAATGATTTAATTTTTGCAATTAGCGGACTAACTAGTTTATGCACAAAATTGACATGGGCTCTTCTTGCTCCAAGCCACAGATATATATTGATATAACAAATATGTATATATATAATATATAGTAGCTGACTACTGTGCAATCATAATGCCATAAGGATGTATTATAAAATCTTGTTTCTTTTGTTTTAATTTTCTTTAAATCATTTTTTTCCTGATCTTTTGTTAGAATATAGTGTTATGTTTTTGTATATGCAATTTATGTATTTCTATATAAAGATTTTTTTTATTTTATAAAATAATATTGTTTTTTGTTAATTACTTGTAAAAACTATGAACTAAAAAAAATATATTTGTTAAGTAACAGTATTCAAAACTTGTTTTTTTTTTTAATTAATCTTTTTTCTGATCTATTGTTAGAATAATGTGTTATCTAAGTATATCGGAATTCTTCATAACCAAATGAGGAATAAGTTAAAAATATTTTATATCCCTAAAAAAAATATTTTAGGGTATATATATATATATTTATGTTTTCGCCAATTTTACATTCTAAATTAGTTGGATAGTAGTTTTTTTTGTAAAAAAAAAGAAAGAATACTGGTTTATTCCTCTTTTTCTAATGATGATTTTGTATACAAGCAACATTTGTTTAAAATTAATATTTGTACCTACCATTAAAAACTAAAAAAAAAAAAATTTTTTTTAGAAAACTGATGCTCGCAACCCCTAAAAATAATTTTAAAAATCTGAAAAAAATAGGGAAATATTTTTTTACCCTAAAGAACATAATGTCAAGAGAAGAACAAAAAAAAATTGTTTTTAGTCCACCCTAATACACGGGTACTCCACAAGTTAGGATAACACTTTATGGGGTTAATATTAGTTTTAAATATAAACAAAGAATAAAAACAATTATTAATTCTATTCTGAATAAATATATTTTAAGTAAATACGCCAATCGGCTGTTTTAAGTTACATAGTTGACATAATAATTAAAAGTACAATTAAACAAAGGATAAAAAATATAAATAGACACAACATAAAGATAATAATAATACAAATTTAATAACTGACAATCGACAAAGGTCACACTAGATTCGCCGATCTGAGCATTCTGTGCATTGGATGATTGTGGCTATAAGAAGTGGAATGAATAGGAGTATTAAAAGGAGTTGGATTTCGAATAATGTATGAAGGAACTTTAAATAAGACACGGGAGAGAATATCAGGAACATCAAAGGAATTATTTTAGGAAAGCGTTTATAAATAGAGAGTCAGCATCATAACGACGGGATGATAAAGATATTAAGGATACGGCTAATATGGGAGTAATCATGTTGCAATGGAGGTAATTTAAGCTTGTATGCAGCATAAGACAAAAACGTATGCTGGACACGCTCAAGCCGCAATTGATCATTAGCCAGATAAGGATGCCAAACAACAACCCCATACTCCGAAATGGATCGGACAAGAGCGAAATACAAAGTCCTAAGACAATTAATTGAATTAAAGAGCTTCGTATTACGCTTGAGAAAACCTAAGACTTTAAGGGCTCTACCGATGATGACATCGATATGGTGGTTAAAGGAAAGCGAGAGTCATTAAGTAGATATGGATAGTGCAAAGGGTTTCTGGATCTTGAGAAAGAAATCACACTGCACTTACTGATATTAAGGGAAAGACCTAAATGGAAGACTCAAATATTAAACTGATTAAGTTCCTCTTGTAAAAGAAGGCAGTCAGCATGGGTTTCAATTTTATAAAATATTTTTATATCGTCGGCATAGAGAAGGAATTGAGCTTTCTTAAAATATCTGGAAATAGAGTTCACAAAGAGGCAAAATAAGAGAGGACTCAAGTGTCCGCCTTGTGGCACCCTTGACGTGACATTAACCAAATTAGAGGAAACACCATTTACCTTAACAAATTGTTTCCGGTCTAATAGGTAAGAGCAGAACCATGATTGGAGAGGATCTCCAATACCTATGCGGTCAAGTTCGTTGACAAGTAGGTTGTGAGGTACAGTGTCAAATGCTTTAGAGATGTCAGTTAGGATTTTAAAAGATTGTAAAACATCACAAGTTTAATAATTAAAAAGAAAACAATTAAAAAAGTTTACTAAATATTGTTTTTTGTAGTAGTAACTTAATCCTATACGTACAAGTTGTTATGAAATTAAGTTGTATAAATGTTTAATATTATTTTCAAATTTGCTCAAGATTTGTTGTTGGTTTGACATATGGCGTGTACTAAACCCCAACAACACACTAAGGACGGGAAAAACTAGTAACACACTAACGAAGGGTTAAACATTACTAATATTAAATATACAAGCACGGGTAGAGGGAAATCAATATCTTAAAACTACTGGTAATAAATTACATCGGTAAAACTCGATGCAGCATAATACGGGTACAATATTTTAATTTTAACGTTACGTGACTGCCCGACGGCGACGAAAAATGAATGAGCCGTGGACTTCCATATCGGATCAGGCACCAGATGACCGGAAGCGGGGCCACGGAGTGGCCAGGCGCCTTTGGGACGGCGAAAGCTCAAGCAACACGCGACAAGACGGGCCGGGTCTTCGCAGACGGCGCGAAAACGACGGCTAACCGGCATAACAAACACCGCGCACAGACCGCGCACAGCAATACGCTAACGGCGACGGGCAAAGGAGCACCGCGCACAAACCGACGGTGACTGAAGGCAAGGCGAGGGGCACAAGGAACGCCGCACACAGACCGAACGCTAAAGTCAAAAACGCAATGTTTACGGCATGAACGCACAAAGGCAGCAGGGCGAAAACGGCAATGGCAACAACGCAGAGACAGCCACAGAGAACGAGCCCGTAAAGTGTTGTCGGCGGATGGAATGGCGCGATTTTTGAAACATCAATCGCGACCGATTACTTTTTTAAATTGTTTTCACTCTTCTCCTAGAAAACAGTTTTAAAAATCTTTAAACCCTTTTGAAAATTATCCACTTACGGTTATAAAATACGAGTTCTTACTCGAAAACTATAATGGACCGAGTAAACCGCAATTTTTGTACGTTTGGTTAAAAATAAATGGAAATCAACTTTTTTGCTTTATATATTTTGTAAGAGTACAATTTAATGAAAAAGTCGTGGTAAATAATGACTAGTAACAGTTGTATTAACACGTTTGATTAATTATTATTTTTAATGTACAGAGGTAGTCCGTAAAAATATAACAAGTTTCAGACAAGCCTTTTAAGATTTGAGTTACGTAAACGGTAGTATTATAGTAGTACAGTAATCTTTTTTCTCTAAATCAGTTAACAATAATAGATGTTATATTATGTTCGTATCTCGTATAATAATTAATAGTGACAATATCGAGAGAAAAAAAGAAATTCAATTTATACACTCAGAAAAAATTATTTTTAAGTTTTCGGATTTAAATACGGCATGCAAGAGATCATATTGAATAAGAGCTTTTTAAATTTAGCGATATCATGAAATTTACTTTATTATTGAATTTTAAAAGTCAATATCTATTTTTTGGCTGAAATGTAATCATATGCTGTTCATTGATGTTTATTTAGCTAGTCCTACTATAGATTGTGGCTGGGTAATGTTTTATACAGCTAAATTCTCGTTAAATTCTAAGAAACTGGCATAAATCAAATTGAACTCCAAGGACAGTTGCTAATTTATATGCATCATTTGAAAATAAACCAAAATAATAGAAATTACTTACATGTTTCGGCTTATACCATAAGGATTCTTGGGTTGCCCTGCAGTAATACAATCGGTATGGATGCAATTCTGCCGTTCTGGAATTTTTGGATCTCGGTGAGGAATGTAATATTTCTTTTGTTGTCGGAATGTCGATAGCGTTTAAAGCAGAACTCGTCTAAAGAAAATAGATATCACGTTAAAAACCCTCCACTTTCATCCGTGTAAAAAAATGATAAGTAAAAAAATTTGCAGTTAGATTTTTAAATAATATATTATTAGAATGATCAGTATCATGTTACTTACATGTGCTGCATTAGTCGCTTGAACATCTTCTGATGACGAAGATGAGCAGATGAACTCTTCTGAGTTATTGTCATTAACGTTACTCTTTAAAAAAATAAAAACATTTACATGTTAAAGTATTAACAATACAAGGTGAACAATTAATCGTAATATACTACATTTTTGTTAATTTTGTTAGCATTGATGCAAAGCGAAAAAATAATATAACAATATAATTGGGGGGGGGGGGAGATGGTAATTTTTCAAGATTAAACATAATAGTTCTATGATAATATTTTTATATCATACATTTGTCTTGTCTCTATTATATACCATAAACGATAATAATGATCAAGCCAGTGTTGTTAGGTAAAAGCATTTGCATAATCTCATCTTCAGACTACAATTATTTTATTGACCGACTACCATCGACCGATGTTCTAATAATTTTTATATTATATAACATGTTTGTAAAAAGTATTCATACTTCAAAAAAAAAAATAGTTATCATTTTTCATTTTTTGTAATTTTGAAACGAAAAAATAAGTATCACAAAAAGTCTAATCAATTCTAGTAAAATGATGGGCCTTATCATAAATAAAAACAAAACTAAACATTCACTGAAAGCTGCATTTTGGTACACATTTAATTCATACGTTTTTAATTAACATAATAAATTTCTTGATGCGTATCTGTAGCCTTTCATCCCTTGCAAGGGGGCGCGAGCCCCTATTATTCTTTATCTATTATTATTTTATTTATCTGTGATAAAATTTAATTTAGTAGCAATGTATTATGATGTGAGAGACGAGCTTGTACAACAATTGGTGACCGCTTTTTCAGTATTAAAGTTGAACAGTTTGACATATGAGAAAAATACCAAATATTTTTTTGTAAATTAAATTGTCATCATCTTATGATTTTTTTTAATCTTCTAGTGTATTAAACGAATCACCAATAGTTTTAGCTAAAATAAAAAATAAACAAATTTTTTTTTTTAATTACACTTTTTTTTCTTTAAAAAGTTGTACTTACGGCTATTTTATTATAAATAAAGTATAAAACTTAGCATTTTTTTATGTAAATTTGACGGCCTTTAATTTTTGTTCTTTACACTTTAACCGTAAGTCTAACGGTTATCGAGTTATAAGAAGAAACAGCAAGGGGGTCGCGCAACCCCTTTTTAAGAGATGGAGGGCTACGCACAAGGGGTAGGCTTCGGGACTTTTAGTATATGGATCAGTATGGTATGGACTGTTTGTGTACCAAAATTCAGCTTTCGCGAAATTAGTTCCATTTTTTTCCGTTTTTTCGTCTAGTTTGATTGGACAGTTAAAAACGCATTGCCATTTAAGTCACTTTATGGTTCCAGATTCGGTTAGTATTTCCTTCAAATTCTTTAGTTCTTGTCTTCGTTCCTTTCTTTTCTTCCATTTTCTAGTTTGTTTTTCTAATTTTTCTTTCTGTAAGTATTGCATTCCGTTTGGCTGGGCCATTTTCACGATACTGATTTAATTATCTTGAGCTGGCTGTTATTGTGTCTGTTTGTCAGCGGTTTTGTTGAGTGTCATGTGTATATTTATGTGTGTTGTTAGGGGGTTATTATTTATTTTTTTTTTTTTATGCTGATTTACTTTAAAGAGAGTTTTGTTCAGGTGGTATTGGAGGTGGTAATGTCATGAAGTCTACCTTAATCATTACTGGATATATTTTATAACATATAAATGCCATCATTAGAGTAAGCAATGTTAACCATGTTAAGTAAATTATGTCTCCTAGAAATTCATCTATGAAAGGTTGTGGAATTTTCTTTAAAATTAAATTTCCGAAGTATTCGTCTGGGTTTGCTAATTGTTTAGTTACATGAATATTTGGAACATTGGTTGCCCATTTATTATTTAAAATTTCAGTTATATTTGTAAAGTATAATTGTGGTTTATGTTCATAGTTGGAAGAGGTTTTTAAGATTTAATATTTGTCCAGGATATTGGTAAAACTCGATGAAAATCTAGTTTATTATTGTTACTTAATTCACATGGGTACATTTTAGGAATAAGAACTTCATCATTTCTTAATAATTCATTATTATAAGGTAATGATAATTTTATTAAACCTGGTTGGTTGTAATCAATTTGAAGATTTGCTATTTCAACATCAGAAGTTCTTATTCTTAACGTTGGTTGAGGGTTAGTTATTGCAAATGTATTAATTCCTATTTGTTTAATAATAATTAAATCATCATTTTGTTGTTTCACACATTGGAAGTAACAATATTGATTTATTCATTCCAGTGGTAAATTTTTAAATATAGATTCTACACATTTTGGTGATAGTGTGATATCCGCTGAAAATTTTGGAATAAAGCATAAATCAGTTACGGGCGGGTCACAATGTTGTAGTCCTACCCCTGAAACTACTCTATGTTCGTTATTTAGTTCATTTATTGCAATGTATGTTTTTTCTGAAAAAATTAAACAAATAGGGTCCTGAAATTTAAAGTGTGCTGGTATGTATTGATATAATTTCCAGTAGGAATTTTCAACTTAAGCAAAATTTGTTTTTTAGAGAATTGACATTCAGCTATAGGTAGATTATAATATGTATGTATATTATTAATTGAAGTGACTAGTTCATACCCGTCTTTTTTAATGGTTTTTTCTAATCTTTTTAAATCGTCATGTAGTACGTCAATGTTTAAAATTCTAGGTGGGATTTTTCCTATTTTGCAATGTAGGTGAGTGTTAGTTTCTCTTTCATAATTAATAAGATTTAATATGGCTGTTAAAATGTTAAAGTTTATTTCCTGAATTCCCTGAATCATATTTTCGTTGTTAGCGTTTTCAATTTGTTTGTTATTTTTTTCTTCTTGTACGAATTGTTTAAAAGTTTCTTTTAATAATCCTAATCTATCACTAGTAGAAGTTGTATAGTTATTTAATTGTGATGCTATCCTAGTTAAATCGATATGATCTGATACAAATACATTTTTAAATTTATCCATTTGGTCTTTTAACATTTCTTTATTAGTGTAAAAGTTTTTAATTTGTTTTTCTGTTGCTACATTATAACAAAAATTATAAAAGTTTCCTATAAATTGAATCCCTCTTTTATTTCGTTTATCCCAAATGGTGTTTTGTTGCTTAAAGTGAAGCATGGTTCTCTATTTCGTTCTAAATAATGGTCGTACAAACATTTTATGGCCGGGTCTTTGTCACACACCCCCATTTGTACTTATTTTTTTGTGAACCATCCATCCGTGGATTTTGAACCCAGATATAATTCTACAGGATGGTTTCCACATTTAAATTTCATGTTACCAATATAATTATAGCAGTTGGATCTTGTGAGACTTAAAAATTGGGTAGAATCATGTTTTCGCCATGCCATAAAGATTTCGAATCTCATTTTATTGATAAGTTCTTTTGACCTATATGGATTTGCCATTTGAGGACAATATATATACATTTTTAAATAAATTAATAAAATAAAAATGAATAAATTAATTAAATGTATATGTACAGTAATTGTTATTTTTTTTTTTTTGGTTAGTGTTTGGTCAAAACTATAATTATTTCTATACATCATGTGTACATTATTTGTTGTATGTTTTTAACTTATTAACTTTTTCATGATAAGGTTTTAACCTTTGTACATGAATCGTATCAACGGAGTTTTTCCCGTTGAGAGTAAGAGCTACCTTATAATTAATTTCAGAAAGTTTTTCTATAATTTCAAAAGGTCCCCTATATTTATAATTTAATTTTTTCGATTGTCCCGGAATTTGTATGTCAAATTTTACTAATACCTTTTGACCGGGTGTGGAACTAACTGTTTTGTGTGTTCTATCGTAGTATTCTTTTTGTATCTTTTGTTCTTTTTCTATTAATTTTTGTATTTCTTCCCTAATCTTTTGTAGTTGTTTGAGAGATTCTAGTCTATCAAAATTCGTGTCTTCAGTCCAGATCTTATTTTCTAAAGATTGATTTGCTTCTACTCCGAACATAAGAAAAAATAGAGAAAGATTTAATCTTGAATGTAGGTTGTATGTTGTAAGCAAACACTACCATTTTATAGTAAGAAGCCCAAAGTTTTTGATTGTTATTAACATAATGTGTTAGACTATTACAGATAATTTTGTTCATCAGCTCTGTACTACCTTGAGAATATGTTGGTCTTTAAGAACTATACTACACTTTACTATTTAGAAATGGCCTGGGTAGCGTCCTCTTAAGAAACAATTTAAATTTTTGCTGAAATACTTCAGTATTTCAATAAAGCTTTCAAGCTTTATTAATAAATCTTTCTAAAACTTTTAAACGTTTTATGTACTAAAATTATATTGTAATATAAAAATATAATAACTGTACGATTTATCTTACGCTAGTTATGAGTAAAAATAATTTAATATTGTATATTGTATTACTTACCATGTTTTTAGCTTCAGGGTTTATTTTTTTTGTATTCTAAGAATATTACTTCACTGCTTGAAGAATTCGTGAAGGGGAACTATAAATATAAATCAATTTTAAGGTTAAAGCATGAACAGTACAAGGTGAATAATTTATTATTATAAATGTTCTCATTACAACAAATTAATTTTTGATATTTGTGTGTCTCGCCCACATTAACTTTTTATAAAACATTTTCAACTAAAAACTACGGCGCACTATTACTTTTTAAAAATATAGAAAAATAAAATGGGCCATTTTTCAGCCGAGTCTGCAACCACGATAGAACATTTTTATGTCGAATACATTTACGGATAAATAGGTTAGATTAGTTAGCGAGTCACACAAGTCGAAAGGTTACAATAAAATTTCAAAGTACAAGTGACGAAAGAAAGTAGTTTTTATATTGCATAAAATACATAATATTAATATGCGCGATACAGTAACGTCGTTGCGAATTTACACGAGCAAGAGAGCGAGGCGTCGGAATTGGTTGGATGCCGTAGGCAAAAGTTACTTTTGGCCAGATCATATAAACATTTAGATTAGTTGTGGAGTTATAATGAAAAAAAAAATACATGGAGCTTCCAGTTACAGCATAAGCCAAGGAGATTAAAAAATTATGTACAATCAAGTTTCTGGCTAATATTTTAGTGTTTTCATAAAATCTAGCTTGAAACAATTAAACCTGTTAAACTATTTTGAATTTATTATTTAGTTCTATTTTGAACGTTCAACGTACAACATATCTTATCTTATCTCATATCAGATAACAGCGTAACGTTTTTTTTGGAACACTTTTTTCGCTATGCTTTTTTCGGTTATTTGCCACAGCTAAGACATGAAAATGTCAAAAAATTAAGTTGGGTGGGGGGTAAAAACAAAAAAAAATGTTAAAAATTGAGATCACATTGTAAAAAAACAACATGAAAAAAAAATTAAATTTCTTATTAAACCCTATTACATATTGAGCGGCCCATGATAAAAAAATTCACCCTGTAGATCGGAAATAATCATTTAATTAACAGGACATATTCATGTATTGATGTATTTGCATGAAGTGTGGGTACTCTTAACTTTTATTTCCGTAATCGTTTGTCTGATAACGATTATATAAAATCGAAAAATAATGTGTAGATATGTACTAGCGTGCGCCCGCGTATGTCAATATCGGCAATGTTCAAATGTTTAACTAAGTACGTCCGGGAAAAAATCTTGTAGATTCGTAATCAACATTAAAAGTACTATCGATTAAAAAAAAACTAAAAATATGGTGCCTGGTAAACTACATTTGTTCCAAAAATGAACATTAAATTTTTTGCTCCTAATTTTTAAAAAAATACCATCTTTATTACATTTAATTGCTTGCGTATTGTTGTGTCAACATAATCGATTGTAAACAACATTTATATTTTTGATATACAGGGTGTTCCAGCATGAAAGGTAAGTAATAGGTGATTGAACATCTGGGGGCTCCCAAATAAGCCCCCCGTTTTCATTTTTTCGATAAGTCAAAAATTGAAGGTTTCGACAGTTAAGTAAAAAAATAATAACCTAAAAAAAGCTTGGTTCTACTTAATTTTCAGACCAATATTTAGTATAAATATGTATGACAATATTTAGAATTTGTACTATTATGGTTTATAAGGAAAACCCAACAACGAGAAAATCATGGAAGGAGCTGGAAAAACGTTTGTCTGCCCTCCCCCTCCAATACAAATACTGAGATAGTAACATTTATTTTGATAGTGATTAGTACACAATTTGTTTCAATTTTGATGACCATTTTCATATATAATATTATTATATAAATTTGGCATAGATACTGTTATCGATCAAGAAAAGTATGTTTTTTGGCTTATGATTTCAAAAATCCTTACTATATTTCCTACTTTTTTTTTGTTGTTATGCTATATAGGGTGTTCCAGCATGAAAGGTAAATAATAGGTGATTGGACATCTGGGGGACCCCCAAATAAGCCCCCCGTTTATACTTTTTCGATAAGTCAAAAATTGAAGGTTTCGACAGTTAAGTAAACAAAAAATGACCTAAAATAACAAAAAATTATTCCATGTTATCTAGTGCAAAAAGCTGACCTTAAAAGTGGGGTCACATCATTTTCAGTCCCTTTCGGCCCCTAACTCAAAAATTGATATGAGAAAAATGATTAGAGACCAGAAATAAATGATAAGTGATAAAAGATAAATGCTAAGACATAACTGGTAAGAGATAAAAGAAAAGAGATAATTGGTACGAGATAAATTATGAGAGATTAAAAGGTAAATGATAAGAGATTAGAGATAAATAATTAGAACAAGAGATAAGAAATAAATGATAAGATATTAGTGATAAGAGATAAATGATTAGAGACTTGAGGTAAGAAAAAAATGATAAGATAAGTGATAAGAGAAGAGTTAGGGGCTGAAAAAGACTGAAAATGATGTGACCCCTCTTTTAAGGTGAGCTTTTTGCACTGAATAACATGGAATAACTTTTGTTTTTTTAGGTAATTTTTTTTTAACTGTCGAAACCTTCAAATTTTGACATATTGAAAAAATGAAAATGGGGGGCTTATTTGGGGGCCCCTCAGATGTTTAATCGCCTATTACTTACCCTTTCATGCTGGAACACCCTGTATATATAAATTATAGAATTTATATTTATATTTAATTACAGTGTACAAATATACTATTTTATTCAATAATATCACTAATTTGCTTATTAACATTTTTTTATATACAGAAATAAGTATTACTATAAACAGTTAAAACATTATATTATTATGTACACAGGAAATTGTCAATGTTTTTACTTTTAACTTTGATAAATCTATCTAAATTCTAAATACGGACGACTACTGTCTTCTTGTGCTTGTTACGTAACACAATTATGCGGGAAGAATTTTCAAAAATGATATCTAGTTGAATGAACTTGTTATCAAATACTGAGAATATTTTTTTCAGACAAACACTATTATAATTAATCAAAACATCATAAAAATTACTATTGTAAATACATTGTTCGTTAGAATTACGTTATTATTTAGAATTAGCCGACGTTTTAAATAAAATCAAAAATTAAAATGTACAATTGTGAGTTTACAAAAAATAAACATTGATAATGATTAAAATATTTGTTACCTATCACTAAGGTTTGTGATAACAATAAATTTATCTATGAAAATGTATAGAGTATAACACTATCAGACTCAAAGTGGTAGTTTCCTATAGGAGAACATTTTCAATACTGAAATCGTGCAAAATGCACGCTCCATGTATTCAGTGCCGTCAGATAACAAACAAAAGTATAATAATGTATTTATACGAAATGTTACTTTATGATCATGCCGTTTATTACTTTAAAAACAATTGACACGTCATTAAACTAACGTCTGCAAGAACTCTCTTCTAAAAATTTGAGTAACTTTTGTTCTAAATAATTAATAGCGTCTAATACTTACGAATATGACGAATGACTGTTGAACACTAGACAGCACGACCTGGCTCGTGGCTCGCACGCGTACGACAAGCTCAGAGCTATTGTGTAAAGCCCGTGATCGCATATAACTACGCGAAGTGCCGCTATAGTGGCGCTACTCCACAACATTTCAGTCCACCCGGCTGCATAACCAACCAACAACCCTACCCCTCTAATCTCTCTCTACCCCGGCAGCGGGTGGTGCGAGGGGTACCGAAAAGCGAGGATCAAAGCGGCTTTGCCCTCTTGGAGACGCTGTTGTGGCCGCGGTTAATTCCGGTGGCCACGGATTCTTTGGGTAGTCTTACGTTGGTTGAGTTTATCGACAGGCTGTCAGGGAACCGACCACGTGTTTGTATTCGTAGTAATGTAAACTTTGGGTTGTTAGGAATAATTGTAATATACATAGGTAGTCGACACGTTGGGTAAGTTAATATTAAGTTGTTGTTTATTGAATTGAACAAGTTTGGAGAAATTTTATTGAAATATTATTCTATGACACTACATTACAATTACTTTTATAGTATATTTATATATGTTAATGTTTACTGTTATTGATAATACAAAATGAGCTATTAATTGTAGTTTTTTTGATAGCAACTTTTGAAACTTAAACGGTAACGCTTATATTTTATTAACTTTTTAAATTAAGAATAATGTACTAAAAATGTTGACTGTTCGATAACCAGTTTCGGATCACTATTTTTGAAGTTATTGAAGTTTCAAATTAAGGGCAGGAGGAAAGGTGGAGTGGATTTTTATTTTTATCTGCGCGCATTTCCCAACTGCACTCCCTCCCATTCTAACTTTTAAACTCTTACAACTTTAAAAATAGTTGTCCGAAATTGGTTATCGAACAGTCAAAATGTTTAGTACATTATTCTCAATTAAAAAAGTTTATAAAATATATACGTTACCACTTAAGTCTCAAAAATTTCTATCAAAAAAACCAAGTTCAAAGGGGGGTAAAAACAAAAAAAATTGTGAAAAATTGAGATCACATTGCATAACAACAATATGAAAAAATGTATTTGAATTTCTTATTAAACCCAATGAGATATTGAGTGGTTCATGGTAAAATAATCACCCTGTATACATAGTTGACCGTACTGTACAGAAAAACTATAATTTGTGAAATATCTCTACACCTATTTAAATGATTTCGAATAATTATGATTGTCAATAAAAATTGTATAAAATATTTTAGGTTAAGATACATTCTCTTGTCACTATTACTCCAGCAAAAACCAAGATTTCTTCTTCCGAAATAGGTATTCTGGTAGTTTATAGGTATATTTTATTTGTAGTCACTAGACGTGTATATTATAATTTTATATAAAATAAGAACTGATAGTAATGGAATGATGATAAAACCAAAATAATGATAACAACGCATAACATAGAAAATTGAAAAAAAATAGTTTTTTATTAAGTTGTTTGCGAAATTATTTAGCTCGGTAGGTGAACGTTAAACATCTCTGACAGACGCATTAAGTTCAAGGCAAAAACAAAAATTTAAGTCTTAGGGAATAAAATATAATCACAGCGAAATATCAATTTACTGTTTTTTATGTTATATAGTACGTAGGCATTTATTCAATACTCAAGATGAAGACGTGTGGCTGAGTGAGATAAGGCACTGACGGTTTGGTCTTTCAGATGATTGACTGACTGGAAGGAGAAATGACCTATTTGGTGGCAGACTTGTTTGATAAACATTAGGTCGGCAGCCAGCTGTAAACCCAAAGCTGCCAAATCCAATTAACCGCCAAAACTCCAGCTGATAGGGAATACACAGACAGTTAATTTATACGTGAAAAATTGCAATTCCAAAGTATTTTAATGATTTTCACAATATTTAAATTAAATATGAAAATTAGTACTACACTTCGATCGATACATCAAGGAAGTATTGAAAAATCTACATCTGTTTTCAACACTAGTTCCGGATCAGAATTATTGGTACGATTAAAATTAAAATTAGTTGTTTTCGATCACAAATACACAGATTTCAGACGTCGCCCCGATGAGGCCCCTTAATAACAATCTCCTTTCATCGATTGTATTAATAAATCTATGAGATGATTGATGGAAAAGAACATAAAGAAAACACGTTAACTTATTTCCGGAGTTCTTAGTATGTCTTGGGAAAATATCGTTGTGCGCAGTGTTGATGGTGACCTGTCAAACGAACGAGAGGACGCGACGGCTTTGGTATTGCTCGTGTCATTTTCCCGGCGCTTTACGACCTACTCACGACCTACGACCTTAGCGCCCGTGGCGTCGGCAGTCAGCCCTCCTCTGTGAGACAGGTCTTTCATATAAAGCTGTCCTTGCGATGACGTTTTTTGAGTTTAACTGAAATTGCATAGTAAGTAATAGTCAGACGAGTACTAATTGTAACTGACGTAGTACCGTGGATTTATCCGATCTCATAAACAGAACAAAATATGAAAAGCTATCACTTTGATTAAAGTCTCTACTTCAATAGTTAACGCAAACTGTCCAACTGCCCAGACGTGTATTGGACAAGCTTTTATACTATTATCGTGTCACGGCCATACTTTTACGCCATACACGGCTTCTGCTGAATGAATAAACGCATACGACGGTTTTAATAACTTTACCGTAAGTTTAAAGTGCATGCTGATTATTTTGCTGTGTACTCTAGAAAATTAATTTTTATACAGTTGAGATGGAAATACAAAGTTCCTTTTTAGAAAACTCATATTTCCATAATTTCAATTTCCCTTGGAGAAGTTTCCATTATTATTAAACCTTAATAGGATATTCTGTATATTTTTAGCTTTGATGTTTACAACGGTATGCAAACTACGAGTCACTATAAAAGATTTTTAAATAATGATAGACAAACGGTTCTTATCCTGTAGATTACTTAGACTACAGGTTATTTATTATATCCGATTATGATACAGAGTACGGTAACACGTCAAATTATTTTTATGCGTTGTAATAAAACTACTCGTCTTAGTAGAAACGAATGAAAATATTATGAAAAAATTAGCCAAGTCACTATTTTCTAATCTAAGGCAAATATGATTATGTAATGCTAAAAAAAAATTAAAATATTTAAAAAAAAACTTAAAACTTTTAAAAAAATATGTTAAATTTTTTTTTGCAATTTACAAATTTGCCATTTTTTAAAAGTGACTGCTGGTTTTTTCCCTGTACCATTCACATAAGGAAACAAATCAACTAGTTTCATGTTATAAATAAACTGCAGAACTAATTGTGGTGATTCGGCCGATCGTTCACGTCGCTTATAGCTTTCGCTGGCCCTGGCGAATTAAACATTTCAGTCATAATTCGTTTATATAATTAATTATGATACAATTTTACAATTATGTGCGTATGGGCTCAGAAAAACGTGGTTTTTCCTATTCCAATAAGATTTTTTTTGTTTTTCCTAATATTTTTACACCGTACCCTACGCATTTGTAAAAAATGCTTCCAAAAGAATTGCCGATGTACCTATATTTTTTTATTGATAATTATGATTTAAAAGTTACTTTATTTATATGCAACCGATTTGATAAGTTTACTACTACTTGTTATTATATTTAATAGAAATAATTAAGGTCATAAAATGTTTTAAATAAATTAAAACTTTTTCGAAAAAAAAAGGATAGTATTTATTTGAACCAGTACATGATCACAATAATGCCGTAAAAAATTGTTTGATTTGTTTAAATTCCAAAGGTCGATAAAAGTTGTCGGCCCACTAATACCTTCCTTTGTCACTGGAAAATGGGGTTGAATTATTCAAATTACGGTTTGTAAGCAATTTATTTTTGTCATAGAGAATGTTTAACTTGCGCATTTTTATTTTATTTTCATTTGGCACGTTTTGACCTCACTGTTGACTCGAACGTGAAAAATGCTTCTAAATTTTTCGGCAACCCCCGACGATAAAGTGAATGTATTTTTTCTTAATCTATATACAAATTACGAAACTAAGGTTCCGCGTCAAACAAAACTGAAACCGTCAAGATTCGTTTCGACCATCTCAAGTTATCATACTTAGTAAGTAAAAGTCTCACTGATAAAAATAAACAGCAAACGCACACGGCCGGCGGCTGGCCTTATCTTATCTTCTCTCTACGTTACAATACCAAGCGCCGAGGACAGTGGTGAGTAGGGGGCGACGGCGGTGGTTTTTTGCATGCAGTTGTGCGTGCGTGCATTACACACACGTGAATTTTACATTTGCGTACGAGTATTAGTATAATATATTTTAGATATACGGCATGTGCGAGGATCGTTCAACCGCCGAACAATGGGCTGAAATTAAAATTACCTCGCATTTTGAAAGATTTGAAAAAAAACAAGACGTGGATGTCCGAGTCCCAATATTATTATAAGTGGGTTAATTTAATTTTGCAATATTTGAACGATACCCGTACAAATGTACGTACGTACGTATTAGCGAGTAAAAGAAAAGCATGTAAAAATAAATAAATTTAAAAAAACTTTATTAAAAACATGTTTTTCTAATAAATAGTAAAAAAAATGACCTAAAAAGTAAAAAATTATTTTACTACAAGAACAATTTACCAATAAATTGTAGCACATTTTATTTAAAATGTCAGTTACTTTGAAAACAACTGAAAATTAACTACAATTTTAAATAATGTTGAACATCTTTAATTTTTGACTAAAAAGAAAAGCGTGGGCCCTATTCAACTAGGTCCCTCAAAGTTTTTTGAGTTTAACTGAAATTGCATAAGTAATAGTCAGACGAGTACTAACTGCAATTGATGTAGTACCGTGGATTTATCCGATCTCATAAATAGAACAATGTGAAAAGCTATCACTTTAATTAAAGTCTCTACTTCAATAGTTACGCAAACTGCCCTGACAAAATACATTTATACCATAATTGTGTCACAGCCATACTTTTACACTATACACGGCCTCTGCTAAATGATTAAACGCATGTGACGGTTTTAATAACTTTACCGCAAGTTTATAGTGCGTGCTGTTTATTTTGCTATAAAAACTGTGTCCTCTAGAAAATTAATTTTTATTCAATTGAGATGGAAAGTTCCTTATTTAGAAAACTCAGCATGTCATAATATTATTTTCCTTGGAGAAATTTCCATTATTATTCAATTATAGGATGTTCTGTATATTGTTAGCTTTGATGTTTACAATGGCAAGCAAACTACGAGCATTGATGCATCAGTCGGATGCACTGATGGTGGAAAATGGTTCTAACAAACACGAATGACATAATACAGCAGTTCGTCGATGCATACACAATTTCAAACGTTGTATAAGTTATATGTGCATCCGCGTTAGAGTTGCGTCTTTATTAAATTGATCTTAGGTATCATGGATAAAATACAATTGTATGTACACCACAAACTCAAATACTAGTGTACAACATAACCTGACAATATTGTTGTAAGGTAACACTCTATTATCAGATTAACCTTATCTTTTCAATTACACTAAGATTTGTCAATCGAGTCGTTCTTGTTCTACATGTGTCATTGTTACTATTCATTTTAAATAAATATAATGTGACTTTTAATACGTATATTTTATATTCAATAAACACAACAAATATTTGTGCCAGCTAATACATCTTGTAACGGTAACATTTAGCCGCCCATTACCACTTGCCTCCAAGTATGCATTATTAGCAGTTTACCCCGATTAGCATGTAAGACATAGGTAGGGGAAACAACAGACACACGGGACCATACCAGGGGCACCGATGCCCAGTTAGTTTACTTACTACCATCTTCGGACCGCGACCTAATTATTCTAAAGCCATTACTTATTATTTCACGTTACCTTACAGTTTTATATTTCTTTTAACATTATCAGTACTCGTGTGTCCGTTCAACTCCGCCATTACCTGGACTAACTATAGAAAACGCTTTAGGATCCAGTTAGAGGTGTAATATATATTATGTACATAGCTTTACTTATTTAATAAACTGTAACGGACCTACTTGTCTAGCTGGCTGGACTAGGCAAAGTGGCCGTCGATAAAGCTAAAATAGACGGATCCCCACGGGAAAACGGTTGGCTAGGCCGTTGTCTACGTCTAATTGGCCTTAAAGTCTCCCTTATTAACTTAATATATCGCCCGAGGAGCTAGAACGGGCGGTCACACTGTTAAATAATCTAACTCTCAGCTGCAGGCTACAAGATGTTTTATTCTAAATTAGGGTTTCTAAATAAAATACAAAATTATACAATATATATATATATATACACTCTGACCTGGGTTGGACGATGAAATGGTTGGTCAAAGCGGAGTTGAAACGGACGCACACAAAAGATAGTCGGATGGGCGGCTTGTAGTAAAACGGCAAAAATATAGAGCGCAAGGTCGAGGATATTGGCGGTCCGTGATGGTAAAGTCAACTGGTTAATTAGATGATACGCGACGTGCATTGTCCTGTGTGTGCGACCGTTTCCCTACCTATAGTCGGGGGTGCTGTGTCAGTTGGTTTGGGACGCGAAGTAACGGTCAAGTGAAATATGATCGTTACAGCTGCCCCTCCCCCGTAGAGGTCCGACCTCGGACCTAGTGGTATAAAGTTAAGGGTTGTCAAAAAAAAGGTTGAAAAGCAAAAGAAACGAAATGGTGGTACAAAAATTCCTGAAAATAAAGGTGAACCCTTAAAACTAAGTGGGGGAAAGAACACTTGTTTTTTTTTTTTTTGGTGGACTTCTGGTGACTTCTAAGTGCTGGAAGGACATCCCTCTCAGTCTAGGGCCACATCATTGTTGCAATCCCTCTGCATCGGAAAATGGCCCGCCCTATCGTCGCTTTCTTGGCATAAGCTCGGGGCAAAAACGGAACACCAGGTCTTCGCAAAGTCCTCCCCAAAAACAGTGTTCTTAAAATTTAACAATAATCCACATTTAAAAATTTCGTCATTATTAAGTTAAAATCTGTTGGGTCACAAACAATGTGGGCGTGCATCCGGTGAATAATATTTATAAAATAAAATGATGTGTGATCACAAATTAATAGAATTTAAGTTAACTTAATGGCTCTGGGGAAAAAGCTGCATAAAAAACCAGACCATTTACAATATACACTTAAGTTAAAGAATGCACGCACCTTCAGGTGTATTTTGATTAATTGTAGGGTAGTTTTCCGTAAACAATTTAAATTAAAGAAAGTAATTATGTCCGTCCCCAGGTCGTTACGCGGTTTTTTTTCTTCTAAAATGTATACAAACATTACACATACGATACAAAAAAAATTACAAAAATATTTTGACGTCGGCTAATCTTGCGCCTTTGGCGTATCGTATGCCTAGGAAATGATTTATTTTAACTATAACAATCGGTCAATATATATGTATATAATAGAAATATGTAAAACAAAGGCATTATTAACAAACAGGTTGTCTTTAAAAAGACAGTTTTAAAAGTTGACCACCGTACCGCTGCGCCTAAAACTTAATATAAAAGTCGACTTAATAAGACATACATATATATATATATATATATATACTTAATGAAATACAGTATAATTAATTGATAAATAATTTTATATAGCCCCTAAATACACATTGCTTTGGAAAATTAACATTTAAATAAGAATAGAATCAATTATGTGGTCAGACATTTTGGGTTTGATAATACAAGCAACTCGGACGTCATTTAACGTAAGTACCCTTTAAAATTGTAAGTGTTCTCATAAGAAAAATAAAATATTTTTATTAAAATAAAAAATAAATAAACGAAACTATTTCAAAATAATTTCATATAGTTACGGAAATCAGCATGCGCAAAATTATGCATATAAAAATAAAATCGCCGTAAAAAGAAAATATTGGTTGCATCTGCACACCTTGTGTCAATAAAATTAATTCGTTAAAATCCGATTTAATGTGAACATAGTCAAAAACAGTTAATCGAAAACGAAACGCCGTGTAAAATATCAGTCATTATTTCATTAACTAATCCGAAATTATTTTATAAAGCCGAAAAATTAATACGCCGCATAATGTAATGACAACTCGTGATCTGACATAATAGTCGTCCATTGGTTGATAAAAATAATAAAATATTATTCAACAAGTAAAATAAGTCAATCTGAGATCGTCAGAGACAGTGCCGTGTAAAAAACATGTCAACGGTAAAACCGGACGGTCACCGGGGGTTAGCCGGGAAAATATTTGCCAAATAATAATATAACAGTCAATCTGAACAAACGCAGAGACAAACAGCCGTATAAATAAAATATAAAAACTCAACGGTAACCAACCGGAAATATGTATTTATTCACTACCAAAATCGCTGATGACATTCGCGTATTAACAACCAAAATATTTAAAATTCAAAAATTCGATCCGGACGTATAAAATAAAGGTTAGCTACTCCTTTCTCTTAAACTACCCATATGATCGACATTCGAAATTCAAAGATATGTGTTATATGGTGTGGTAAAAATGTTGGTCTCCAGACCAACGGCAAAATAAATCAATAAAATATTGAACTTTGCGGTTAAAATGCGGCACTTAGGCGGCAATATCGGCAACAATAGGTATGCGGCAATTTAAAATTGCGGCGATCTATGGCCATGGCAAAAACGGCAAATAGGTACTATTTAGTACGCGTCGGCAAAAACGATGATGTAAATAAAATCGGCAAATAATTCGGTAGTATTGATGGCTTAGCAATAGGCGTACGGCAGAAGTAGTAAGTGAATATTAAATTCTAATATAGTTGGAAAAAAAATTGACCTAGTTCATATTATCCTAAGCTCACAAATAGGGGTCGCGACTAAAATGGACCATAAAATGACCTACTTCTGGAAATTACAGTAATACATAAATGACGTTCCGATCCTAATTGCTTATTTATATTTACGGGGCAAAATATAAAGATAATTATTTTTACACGTTTGCATAATTGCACGACACAGACCGATAATATTTACTCATTTATATTTTAATAGTATAATTTACTTTGTCTTGAGCGAAAAAAAAATCACTTATTTATTTAATATTATGAAAAATAATATTAAACCCTTCTAACTAATATTATAATAAAAATTGGCGTAGAAATTACAGCGTCAGCAAAACATTGCGATCACTGGCACATACGGGTGTGGGCGTGTATATGTGTATATATCGTCTCGGGTACCGTCTGAGATTGTACATGTTACATTATTGTTCTCCGTTAAAATCATGATCATCACTTTTAAATACGTTGTTTTAAATTTCTGTTCTAACGGTCAAGGAATCGTATTATAATATTTTATAATCGTGTCAAATTCAAATAATAATATGAAGTGCGAGTCGGGGATTGGTGTCCAAGGATTGTCAGAAAATAAGACTCGGACATGTCCATGATTCATTTCTGACAACGCAATAACAGAAAAAGGCATTGCCTTACAATCGAACGTTTATAATTACAGGATAACGGTTAGTTTGAAATTATAAAATCTGCAACGGCAGTTGTCTGCCTCCAAGGAAATATGTGTTATTTTTTTTCGCTAGATGTATTCCTAGTAATCACACCGTGAGAAATGTGAATTACAATTTATACTTATATTTTTAAAGACGCTACCTAACAGAAGTAAATAATTTATATATTCGCGCATAATATAATTATATGTATGATTCCCCCCCCAAAAAAAACAAAAAAATATACTTTTACAAAAGAAAAATAGAAATTTATTTTTCCTTTTCCTTATACTGCCTCTTGGAATTTCCATCAAGAGACAGAGGAAAACAGAGGAATTAATATTCTTAATATTCTTATTAGCGCTATGATTACTATGCACACAATTCTTAAAATTCCTTTTACCATTATTAATCCTAGTATTCAGGCTAATCCTACTATTTTTATTATTCACATTCTTATTAGCCATATAATAACAATTGTTGTTATTATCTTCAACCCTATTTATATTAATTCCATTATTATCATTTTTAAAAAAATCGATGTGTATTTCCTTATTATTCACGTTAAGTTGTATTTTTGACTTAACAAAGTTAACTACGCCCTTATATTTAATTAGAAAATCAACTCCAAGAAGACTATTACAATTCAAATTTCGTACGACCGCGCATTGTATTTTTACAGGAATATTATTAAAATATACTTTAATAGTTGACCTGCCAACTAAATCTAATTTTGAACCATTGGCTGTATATAATTTTGTCTTCCCGTAAGAACTAATTACATGATTTTTGGGAAGCATATTTTCGTTAATAACGCTAGTAGTCGCGCCTGAGTCAACAGTAAAATGATGTGATACATTATCTACAACACCTATGATTACTGGATTATTCTCTTTATAATCTGCATTATTAATTACACAGCTACCTATGTTTTCTACTCGGAGTGGAGTATTATAATTTTTACTCTCTTGTCTATCATTATTCCTAAAACGCGCGTTGTAATCGTTTTCACTATGGTTATCAAAATCGTCTTCCTCACTTCTACCATAATCAGAATTACTCCTAGGTCTATTTCGTCCATATCTGCTATCGGATGCGGCGTCGTCATTATGATAACTTCTATTCCTATAATCATTATTATTATCGCGTTTGTTAAAATGTTTACCTTCACCGTTACCATTAAATTTACTGCCATTATTTCTATAATCATTAAAATTTCTTCTAAAATTACCATTACTTTTAAACGGTCTATTATTCATGTTAGCTTTAAGTTCCTCAAGCTCTTCTCTTAAACGTCTTACTTCATCACTAATATCGTTATCTTTGCTAACTTTAAGTACCTCAATCTCTCTTTTCAAAAACTCGATCTCCTTTGCAGGGTTCTTACGAATCGCCTTAGCAACTTCATACGCCTTTACATTTTTCGTTATTTTCTCTACTGACGAATTATCTAATGTATATATTTTCCAATAAACATCCTCTGGTAATCCTTTCAATACTAATTTCGTAATCTCCTCTTCACTCATTGTATCGTTCACTCGACTGCATTCGGTAACTACATTCAGAATATACTCCTGTAAACTTTCTTCCTCCTGTTTTTCTCTCTTATTCAAATTTTCTCTCAAATGTATACGTTGCTCCTCTGAATTATAATACTCTAAAAATTCCTTTTTCAAATCTGCCCATTTTAAATCTGCGCTTTTAGATTCTATTCTTTTATACAACTTTTTCGCTTGTTCTCTTAAGTATAGCGGAAACCTTATTAGCCTTTGCGCCTCACTCCAGTCGTTCGCAGCCGATATCCTATCGTAAGTTTCTAGATAATCATTAATATCTTCGGTCAATTGACCGGAAAAGCATTGCGGAGTGATATTCATAATTAATTTTTAATTGAATAAAAAAAATAACGTATTTTAAGTTGAATAAAATATCCTTTAAAATTCCAGAGCAATTTGTACCGTAAAATAAAACACCCTAACACAAACCGAGAGTGAATTAAATAATCAGTGCAGTTTTATGGGGTCGTGGCCGTAGCTTATTCCCTTGCAAAATGGGTTCTCCCCCAGGGTAAAAAATAAAACTAACGGCAATCGGCGCCTCCACCAAGTTGTAACGGACCTACTTGTCTAGCTGGCTAGACTAGGCAAAGTGGCCGTCGATAAAGCTGAAATAGACGGATCCCCACGGGAAAACGGTTGGCTAGGCCGTTGTCTACGTCTAATTGGCCTTAAAGTCTCCCTTATTAACTTAATATATCGCCCGAGGAGCTAGAACGGGCGGTCACACTGTTAAATAATCTAACTCTCAGCTGCAGGCTACAAGATGTTTTATTCTAAATTAGGGTTTCTAAATAAAATACAAAATTATACAATATATATATATATATATATACACTCTGACCTGGGTTGGACGATGAAATGGTTGGTCAAAGCGGAGTTGAAACGGACGCACACAAAAGATAGTCGGATGGGCGGCTTGTAGTAAAACGGCAAAAATATAGAGCGCAAGGTCGAGGATATTGGCGGTCCGTGATGGTAAAGTCAACTGGTTAATTAGATGATACGCGACGTGCATTGTCCTGTGTGTGCGACCGTTCCCCTACCTATAGTCGGGGGTGCTGTGTCAGTTGGTTTGGGACGCGAAGTAACGGTCAAGTGAAATATGATCGTTACAAAACCTATTTTCGTGTCGTTGCACACTTGAGAGTGTATTAAACGCTTTTTTTAATTCATCTTTTATATTGGGCCAAGTTAAATTGGTATTTCTTTTTACAAATAAAAAATAGAAAGATTCTGCAGTGCTTTTTAAATAAAATGGAAAGTACAGTGAAGTTTGTTCATCCGTCCAATTATTTCATTTTTTTATCCTATCAAATTTGGTAATGAAATAATTGACAGATTCGTCGCTTGTACTGTGAAAAGTGTCTAAGGCAAATGGTGATAGGTTCGCTGTCATATTGAATTCTTGGTCGTAATATTTAATAAAGTTTAATAAGAATTTTAAAAAAAATGTAAGCCAAATATTATAAAAGAAATTAATAAATTTTAATATTAAATGAATTTGATACCTAATAAAAAAAATATATACTTTTCTACAACCTGAGAGTTAAATCAAAGGTTGCAGCCAAAAATCGCACACATATGATTTACTTCCGCATATATGCTTATTATAAATTAAATTACAGATTGTTTGTTTTCAAAAATAAAGTTTAAAAAAAAATTTTTAAAAACATTGTATAATATACATCATATTGTATAACATCCATCTATATTGTATAATATTTATTCAGAGGGCAACGACATTATTTTATTTTACATAAGTTTTATACAATCTGCATTTTTTTTTAATGCAATAAGTACAACTGATGAATTTATATATTATATGAAGGGCACAGGGGAAAAACGGTAGTAGTCACATTATGAAAATTTTAAACTATAGCAAAAATAAAGTTCGTGAATCCCTCTCCCTCTTACATAAAAACAAAACAAAAATCACATTAAATGCTATTCTAATAAAAACTGTATTTATTTAAACAATCTATTGACATAAATAAAAAAAAATTAATCGCATAAATTTAAAAAAAAAAATTTTCATAATTTGACAACTACTGTTTTTCCCCTGTGCCCTTCATATAACTGATATATTTTTTTTGGCTGATAGAAGAAGATACCCGCCGGCATCACTTCTAAACTTGAATTAAATTATTTATTAAAACTTTATAAGTACAGCAACAAATCATACTTCAGTTTACCCTTCAATGACTTTATAATATATTATATTATTACTTATCTGATTTTAAAAATCATATATAAATTAATTAGACTAGGTTTATAATATAATATTATTTTTTTTAATAATAGGCTATGTAAAAAAAAATGATACATTTTTTGTTATAAGCAAATTAAATTATAATACCTACGACTTTTCATTGATAAGTTGTTTCAGAATTTTTTGAGTGTATTAATAATAAATTCTGTTTGAGTGTTTAAGAAAAGCATTTATTACGTTTTTCACCGCGTGAGCAGCTAAACATAAACCTTCACCCATCTATAATATAACATAGAATAACATAATAATATTTACGCAGCGTCCGACGGCATTATTCATAAATAATGTTACACACTTTTATACACTGCACAAAGATTTGACCTCGATTGGACTAAGTAAGCTTTCATTCAAGTTTATGAAATCTAGCCTGATTGTCAGAGGGAATAATTTTGAAGATCATAATATCCTTTTAAATTTTTTTAAGATCCGAAAATATAATTTTTATACATATTTGCCAAAAGCCACCAAACCATGTAGTGTAATAATTATAAGACATCTACAATACTCAACTCTCGTAAATGACATATTATCTACTGCTTTAAAGTAACACGGCCACACGTATTGCCAATATCTTAAGCCGAAATACAGAACTCTCCCTTCCACTTTGGAGAATTGATTTAGAGTTATCTGATAACAACACTGAAATATTTAATATTTAATTTTTTTTTAAGTACACGTGTTAAGATTGCAAAAACCACGACAGTATAACATTATTCCTCAGTGCGTGAACGCGCACAAGGCGGGTTTTTTAAAGAACATAACGGGAGTGTGACGTCCTCTTAACTACTAAAAAAAGAGACCTAATAATTGAACTAATAACTACACATCACAGTTTCACCTTTAAATTAAAATTTTGCAAATAATTTTCTATATTCAACTCCACTAGCAGCCCAGACCAGCTTCCGCCTATAGTTCTGAATAAATGTGGGTATGCGTTTGCCAAACCAGTACATATTTTATTCAATAAGTCTCTTTCTCAGGGCTTTTCCCCAAGTGTTTGGAAAACAAGTTTTGTTATACCAATCTTTAAATCAAGTGATAGAGGCTCAATTTCCAATTATAACCTAATCTCTAAAGTAAGTACACCAAAACTCCTTGAAAAATTGTTAAAACCTACATTTTCTTATCTATTTTTTAATGCACTTATAAACGAACAACATGGATTTCGTTCTCAAAAATCTATGTCCACTAACCTACTATACAAAAATACTCGAGGTGGTTGAGAATGGTGGCCAAATAGATGCTATCTATACTGACCTTCGTAAAGCTTTCGATTCAGTCGACCACAATATATTGCTAAATAAATTAAAAAATGTTGGGGTTTGCAGTACCTTATTATCTTGGATTAAATCATTTTTCACAAATAGGAAGCAACAAGTCATTACCATGGGTACTTTCTCATCTTTACCCCTTTTGGTATACCTCTGGGGTGGCCATTTATCGCCTTTGCTTTTTTTTATTTTCATGAATGACGTTAAGGATGTGTTTCGTTCGAGCTGTTTCTCGTTGTTTGCAGATGACTTAGAGATATTTATGGAAATTAATTGTATGGAGGACTATATAAAATTACAAGACGACCTTAATAGTTTCTCAAGTTGGTGTTTTAAGAACCATTTAGTTATAAATGTTGACAAATGTGCATCTATAACCTTTACGAGACGTAAGAACCCATTTAGGTATAAATATTTCATTGAACGTGAAGAACTTCATACAGTATTCTCAATTAAGGACTTGGGTATTATTTTGTCAGCTAATCTCTCTTTCAATGACCATATAAATTATATACATACATAATAAAGCTTTGCGTATGTTAGGCTTTATCATAAGGCAGTGTTGGAATTTTAACGACATCCATTGTTTAAAGGTTTTATACTGCTCTCTTATTCGTTCAGTACTGGAATAAGGTTCTATAGTTTGGAATCCTTCCACGATGGGTCTTGTTAACCGGTTAAATTGCGTTCAGTCATGCTTTTTAAGAAACCTTAGACGCAAATTTGGTTTTCAGTGTTCAATACTGGAACTTCAGTCCGATTTGGGTCTCCACTCACTTAGTGTTAGGCGTGAGTATAATGATGTATAATGTAGACTAGATTATAAAAAATTATTATTATACTACTATTATTTTTCATGTATCATCTATCTATATATATATATATGTTTGTATTTACTTATTTATGATTTTTTGATCTGCACTCTATTGCCCTTAATGGGCGTAAATAAACATTATTATTATTATTAATAAATAACGTCATCTTAATGTTAGGAGATTAAAGATAAATACACTCTTTTTTTTTTTTTATTAAAAATATATTTACAATCTGTAATATTAGTTACAATGAGTAAATTTGGAAAAAAAATATAATACAATGACAGGAAAACGTGTAAGAAGGGGGTGTCCAGTAACACTACTTCAACTAGATTTAATTACATAATTATAATTGTTTTGAATTCCTTAAATTTTTTTTGATTTTTTTTTTTTTTTAATTATTGAGAAGGTTGCGTATCATCATCGCATCGCACTTGGAAAGTACGGTGTGAGGGGAAAGATTTTAAGGTAAGATATAGAGGAGTGGGAAGGAAACGAATTTTGTAGAGCAGGCCTTTGTGCCATACACGATCAAACGCCTATGCTATATCAAGGAATACGACTGAACAAAAATATTTTTTTTCTAGAGAAGAGGCAATGTTGTCTACAATTCTGTGTACTTGGTGAAGGGCTGAATGATTGTTTCTAAAATCAAATTGGGTATCTGGAATAATATTTTTTTCGGTTATAATTGGATAGAATCATTTGATTATGATTTTTTCAAGGACTTTAGAGGAGGAGGGAAGTAATCTAATTGGTCTATTAGGCGAAGGGACATGCGAGGGTTTCCAAGGCTTATGAATTAGAATAATGACCTAGTGTTTCCAAGAAGATGGGATGTATGATAAACGGAGGATAGAGTTAAGGATGTGTGAGAGGTGAATAATACCTTTTTTGGTAATTTTTTAATGACTCGATTTGTTATTAGGTCATAGCCGGGGGCTTTGTGATTGGGAAGATTCTTAATGATATAATGGATTTCGGATGGAGAGGTATGTTTGGTTGGTAATAACATAGGGAGAATTTGGGAAAGAGTGGATTCTACGTGACTTACGTGTTCATTGTCAGGCATGTCAGGATGAGGTGTGAATCTCATTTATAGATCGGCTGCAAATAAGTTTGCCTTATCTAGATTAGATGTGGCTAAGGAGTGGTCAGGATAGCGTAGAGGAGGGATTTAATTTTTTTGTTTAAGGATATTTTTAGTAGCTTTCCATAATGAATTATTGGATAAGTTGAGTGAGTTTATATAGTGTTGGTATTTTTTTGAATTGTGTTTGCGCAGTATGTTTTTTAAGGAGGATGTAAGCATATTGTAGTTTCTTTTATCACTGGGCAAGTGTGACCTCTGCCATCTAGAGCGGGATCGTTTTTTTCAACTATTAGTTGAGAAATATGTTGGGGTAGGTGATAACTAGAGTTTTGAGTAGAATTAATAGTAATGGAAGAGTCGAGTGCTGCTTTTTGAAAAATGGAAGTAAGCGATAGGATCGCAGAGTCAATGTGTGAGGGAGTTTTTAAATGAATGTTTAGGAAAATTTGATTTTCAACAATACTGTGAAATTTTGGCCATAAGGTTTTACCAGGCGTAAATGTAGGGTAAGATTTAGTTGTGTAAGAGAGATCATTTAAAATTAATAAGACAGGTGTGTGATCGGAAGAGAGGTCTGAGGAATTAGTTATATTATAAGAAATGTAATTTGGAAGAGTAGTTATAAAAAATTCAAGAATGTCAGGTTGTCTGTTGATGTGCGTGGGCCAGTAGGTGGGATTTGGAGGGGCAATTATTTTTAGACTTTTTGTTGTTGTAAAGTTAATTAATGAGCGCCCTCTGGTGTTGACGATTCTAGAGCCCCAAGCGTGGTGTTTAGAATTAAAGTCACCACCAGCAATATAATTGTTACCTAGAGAAAGAAAATATTGTTCAAAATCAGATGTTTTTTTATGTTAGGACGGTTTCTCTTTGGGGGTGAACAGTAAACTGAGGAAATGGTAGTAGGAATGTTATTTAGAATTAAGGTAATATTTGTGGCTTGGATGATATTGCTTTGGTAGGGAGGAAGAGTTGAATGTTTAATATTTGATTTAATTAGTAGCGCAGAGCCCGCGTGAGCTGTGCCATTAGGATGGTCGCAATGGTAAGTTATATAACCGGGAATTTTGAAGAAGGAATTTGATGTCAAGCGGGCTTCGCTTACTAATAGGACATCTATGGGAGTATTTATAAGAAAAACTTGTAATTCTTTTTTTTTTTATTTATAAAACCATTAGAGTTCCAAAGAAGAATTTTTATTGGGTGATGATTATTAGTGTTACTATTTATCATTGTTGGAAATAATAAGTTTATTGATGACGGTTGTTAGGAGGGAAGTTAAGGGATTAATTAAGGATTTAAAATCGTCCAGAAAGGACGAGAGTTTTAATGTCAATGGGTCTGAGTCAACGGCGAAAGGAATATTAGTATGATTAAATTGGCTGTTGAAATTTTTATCAACGGCATGAGAATATGATTTAGAGAGTGAGATAATTTGATTTGAAATAGTGCTTACAGTGTTGGGCTTTACATTATTATTTGGGTGGACACTGTTAATACGACCTTGGTAGTTTTTTTTTAGGTGTTAATTGGATTGGTGTTCCTTATGGATTGGACAACCTCTGTAGTTTGCAGAATGATCACCTCCACAAAGGGCACATTTGGCAGGGAGGCTTGAAGATTTTTGGCAGGTCGATGAAAGATGGTTGTCTCCGCAACGAACACATTTAGGAGGGTGATTACAATAGGATTTGGTATGACCAAAACCTTGGCAGCGAAGACATTGAATTGTTTGATGGTTTAAGCGTGGCTCTTCGTTTTTAATTTTTGTGTGGTGTAAAAACTCAATTTTAAAGATATCTTTATTATTGAGGGCAGGCTCCAAATCGACGAAGAAAAGTGGAAGTGGAAGCTTTGTAGACCGTTGAATAACATTTGTTATGTTTCTTGGAGTTTGACCAAGGGACAATAATTCTTTTTTAATTTCTTCGGTTACAGTTGTGTGATGGAGGTTTCTGATTACCACTCTGAACGGTCTATCTTTTTTTAGCTGGTAAGTATGGAAATCTGCTTTATTTGATAGAAGAAATTTAATAACCGAACGGTAGGAATCAGCTGAGCTGGTAGAAAGTTTCAAACCATTGGTTGTGCTTTTGCAAGAGAACTGTTCACCTTTGGTGACTTCTTTAATTTCTGAGCAAAATGAATTGAAGAAGTTATTGACAACACGGATAAAAATTGGAGGAGGAGGTTTGGTTTCAATGAAGGGCGACTCAGTGTGCTCTGTAACAATATTGACATTGTCGGCTTGAAGTACAGGTTCCTCGGCATCGTTTGCGGCAAAAAGTGAGAAACGATTTTGTGAAACGTATGTTGTATGTTTTTTTTGTTGTGTATTATTTAGTGAGTGGACTGGAGAAGAAAGTCGTTTAGAACTTTTTGGTGTGGTAAAGCCGTCATTGGGGGTGAAATTAGCTGTAGATATTAATGGTCGATTTGGCACACTCTGTATGCGTGACTTTTGTATTATTAGCGGTGAGACAGTTTTCGATTTGTCGGTATTCGATGTGAGCGACATGACGGTGTGAGCTTATTGCGAGCGACAACGGCAATTTGCGGGCCGTCCGAAGCAGGCCGCCGTAGATAATATAGAATTTGGATAATTACAATTATTACCAAAATGCAGATGGAGTAGCTCTGGATCCTCAGAAAGATATGGTGAATAGCTCAATGGATAACTGGTACATTTTGATACCAGGACGTTTTTGAAATTAAAAAAAATAGTATAGAACTTAATCTTATACTTGAGAAACCGGAATGTAGTCGTATAGCACTATGTTTTATTGTCGACACTACATGCGCGACTTTAAATATACTCTTTACAGCTGAAAGTGATAAAATCACTTTACAATAAACACTTTGATGCCAATCTGTAATGGGTGAATTACAAATAACGATAAAACCATTATAATGACATAACGTACTAAAAAACGTATTTTTAGTATGAGGGTGGATACGATTAGGGTTGACCGTCGGTCCATAATCATTTATGGCCGTTGTTACCAAAAAAAATGCATTAACAATATAATGAAAACTATTTTCAATACTTGTTCACTATTGATTCACTCATACATAGCAACTTAGAAATTTACTTCGGTAAAAGTTATACCTACTAGGTATAAAGTACTACGGTACGAGTGAGATAATGTACACATATTTGATGTGACTATTTTAAGTACACGTATGCGTGTATCGTTTACTAGGTGTCACATGAGGAACGGATGGATTTCGAAAACGTGTAAAAAACCCTACGGTAAAAAGATGACAAAAAAATATGAACATTTATATTATATACCTATTGTTTGCTTCTCGCCGGAGGTGGCAACGAAAACTTATGGGTGAGTTTTGTGCCCGGCGTACTCTACGTATATAACTTAGTTATAAACGAATTCTAAATCACGAGAAAGCCAAAAGAATAACGGTGGCAGTGGTAACACGACGAAAAAGAATCTCTTACCAAGATCAAAAGGTATACGGTTATTAGCATTTAGTGTACACTAGACTCCTTTTATTTTACTTCCTTTTTTTAACTTTAAATATTTGCAGAAATTTGTAAATTTCTAAATTTTAATTCTCCCAAGCGGAGATGCATTTTAAATGGTACTTTGTGGTGGTAGCGTCGACCGCTACGTGCGATCATAACAACAGCAACTTTGTCGCCGCGCACGGCAGCGTGAACAGAAGCTTGGACGGGGAAGTGGGAAGACAACCCGGATAGCGGCGGCAGTTGACGGCTGGAGATAAGCCTGCGATTGCTCAAACACAATGTAATTGCATTGGAGTACCTGTTTGCCATACCGTCTGAGGATCGATGAAAAAAAATGTACTATTGTTAATAAAAAATAAAACTCGAGCCGTTTCGTCGTTCAATGTGATGTGATACGGTTTTTACTACAAAGTGAAAACTACTGCACCGTGAATCTATTGTAAAACGCAGTGCAAAATTTTTTTTTTTATCCTTTTATCCTAAACGCAAAAAAAAGTTGTATTAATAAAACACTATGAAATGTCTTTTTTTTTTAAAGCACAGACGCTATCCACAGTCCATTCTAGATCTACCTTCGGTTTAATTTTCAGACCTAAATCCCTAAAATTTTGTTTGAACAAAAGAAAACATGTCTATCCCTTCTAGGAGAAAAGATTTATGATATTTTTCATAAGAACCCATGAAATTCTTGATAAATGTCTCTTCTGGTTATTTTGTATCCAAAGAACGATTGACGGGCATAGATCGTGATCTATGCGCCCACGATGATGATCACGGACTGTGATCATCGGCGGATATCCAGAGGCTGGAGACGGCTAAGCCCTCCGGATAGCTGCTAAGCCCCCAAAAACTGTTACTGTTCATTTGATTTCTATTGAATATAATTAATATTGTTTATTTGGGTCATGGAATATAAGTAATAAATATTATATAACCTTATATGGTATTATATGTGTACACTGAAGAAATCATGAGTAATATTTAAGTTGTTTTATACAAGGACCAATTACATCTGTAACCTACATTATATCATATATAAGGCATAGTATTAAGGTGTTGGATTTACCATTCTATTACGGCTGCTGTTATAATTGAAACGTACGTTGTATATATATATTATTCTCTATACTGTGTGTGTTTTTATATTTAATAGTATTGTGTTAAACATATTATTGTTGTATTTTATTTTCTACTTAAATACTAACTTCCACCAAGATATACAGGCGTATATCGCAATAGGTTATGGGCCCAGACACATAGTCTCAGGCACAACAGTGAAGCATCAGAAGACTAAGTATTTTATGTAGTTAAAATTCACTTATTCCAATTGTTCAGTAAGTACTATTTTTAAGTACGTTATCTTTGAACTATGGACGAGTCACTGAAGATTACAAAGTTGAGTAACTCGGAAGGCTGGACACTTTGGAAATTTCAAATGAAGGTAATAATTAATTCATTTGAGATAAGCGGTATAATTACAGGAGATTATAAAAAGCCAGTATATACAATAGCAACCTCCGAGAAAGAAGAGGATGCCAAGAAAAGGTTTCAGTTAGAACGAATAGCGTGGTCAAGGGCTGATAGTAAATGTCAAAGACTAATCGTCACGTCATTGGAAAATGGACCGTTACAATATTTGCTAAATTGTAGTACAGCATATGATATGTGGAACAAATTATTAAGTATCTACGAGCAAAAATCTGAAGCAGGTATACATTTATTACAAAATAAATTTTTCAGTTATGTAAAAGAGCCTACAGATGACATTTCGACGCATATCAGTAAACTACAGAATCTTCAAAACCAACTCGCTCTATCGGGAGAGAAAATCTCTGACAATATGTTGCTAACTAAAATTCTTATGACTTTACCGCCATCTTATAAACATTTTTACAGTGCATGGGACAGTGTACCTCAAGCAAGTAAAAATTTAAATGAACTTACATCTCGGTTGTTAATAGAAGAATCGAGAATGTCTCAAGGAGGTTCAGAAGTTGAAGCAGAGGAATCCAATGCATTGACTGTCAAAAGATTTCAAAAGAAATTTTTTAAGAAAAATGGTGGTAATGTTGGTAATGAACGTAATTTTAGTAATAATAATACTAAAAAGATAGGTCCCTGTTTTTGGTGCAAGAAACTAGGTCATCTCAAGAAAGACTGCAGGAAGTATCAGAAGTACCAGAAGGATCAGGGTGAGGCGAAATCAGATTCGCCAAGTACAAGTTTAACAGGTCAAGCGTTCTATAGTGAATCTTTGGTTACTGATCGCAAAGAGAATCAATGTTATTTGGATTCAGGAGCTACTGAACACATGACAAGCAACAGAGAGTGGTTTGTGAACTATAAAAAATTCAGGTCGCCAGTGGAAATAAGGATTGGCGATGGTACAAATTTACAGGCAGAAGGTTCGGGTAATATAAACATAATATGTTATGTGGGAAATAACATGAATACAAATTATTTGTCTAATGTGTTATATGTACCAAATTTAAAGTATAATTTATTTAGTACGGGCAAAGCATTAGATAAAGGTTTGACAATGGAATCAGACAGTAAAAAATGTACTTTTTTGAAAAACAATAAGGTCGTTTGCACTGGTGAACGCAAAAACGGGTTATACAATATGAACATTGAGATTGTACAGCAAATAGCCTACGACATGACATTGACCGAGCAAGGTAACGGACAAATGGAAGTGAACGAAGTTGGCTTTTCAATAATATTCCAAAACAGAAATCTACTATTCAAACTTCCAAGCACATGTTCCATATTCTCGGCTGAAGCAATTGCGATACTAGAGGCAATAAAAAGAATAATACATGAAGAGCACTCAAAACATATTATTTTTAGTGACTCCCTAAGTACCCTCAACAGCATCAAAAACCAATTCCATCCCGGCGACATCGCAATAAAAATTCAAAACAAACTAAACGAAGCCTCAACTATGAACAAACAAATCACGCTCATGTGGGTTCCTGGACATGCAGGCATCAAAGGTAACGAGTTAGCCGACCAACAGGCTAAAATTGCCACCCAAAATGCGGAAGTAACATTAATACCAGGGCTAACATACGATGACTTAAAAACCCAGATTAATGAGATGTCCAACGACAAATCGCTCCAGTTATGGAAGCAACAAACTACCAAACTGAACACTATTAAAAGTTCCACTAGCCGATGGATTAACAGCTTTCTAAAAAGGAAAGATGAAACAATACTAAACCGCATGCGAATCGGACACACGAGACTAACCCATGGTTATCTAATGGCTAAGGAAGAAACTCCTATATGTGTAGCTTGCGGTGTAAGAATGACCGTGAAATACATATTAACCGAATGCTTCAAGTACGAACAAGACAGACAAAGGATTGGAATCGACGCGACACTTGACACTTCACTAGGACCAGAACCCGAGAACAATGCCAAGATGATCGACTTCCTAAAATCAACCTACTTATATAACTTAATTTAAAAATTACACATTCTCTTTCTTGGCTCTTAACTATTAGAATACGCAAACTTAATGTATACCCATTGTAAATAACTTTTTTCCACCACATCTGTAACTAATGGCCATAGATGCCGGGTTGTAAAAAAATGATCAATAAAAAAAAAAAAAAAAAAATGGAAGTGAATGCGGCAATTGCGGATTCCATTCAACTTTGGCATGAACGACTAGGGCATCAATGTAAACAGTACGTAAAATCTTGTTTGCTAAAACATAATATAAATGTAAGCGGTGATTGGAACCAGTTCTTTTGCGGTGACTGTGTTATTGGGAAGCAAACGAGAAAGCCATTTAAGAGTCGTTCGACTACATCGGGTAAAACCGGAGAGTTAATTTATGCAGATTTATGCGGACCGATGGAAAACAGGTCTCTGGGCGGGTCCCAATATTTTTTATTGTTCAAGGATGATTACACACATTATCGGACGGTCTTTTACTTGAAAAATAAAAATGAGGTCAAAAATAAATTATTTATAAGATCTGTTAAAAATGATTCTGGGAATAAAGTAAAAGCTTTAAGAAGTGATAATAGTTTAGAGTTTATTTCTAAAGAAGTAACAAGTATTTTGCAGAAATATGGCATTCGGCATGAAAAAACAATAGCGTACACACCAGAGCAAAATTCTGGGGCGGAGCGTGAAATGAGAACTATTGTGGAAGCAGCACGAACATTACTTCATTCAAAGAAGATGGACTTATCATTTTGGGCAGAAGCAGTTAATACATCAGTGTATGTACTCAATCTTACTGGTAAGAGTACTGTTGAAGGTAAAAGTCCATATGAGCTTTATTTTAACAAAGAACCAGATATAAGGCATTTAAGGGTATTTGGAACAGAAATGTATGTTCATATTCCAAAGGCTAAGAGACGAAAATGGGACGCTAAAAGTAAATTGTGTATTTTTGTCGGGTATTCTTTAGATAAACGTGGGTATAGGGCTTATTGTCCAAAAACTAAAACTATAAGAGATTATAGAGATGTTGTGTTTAAAAAAGAAATAAATACTAATGAATTAACATTTAGCGAAAGTGTAAGTCAAGATTATAATGTCGACGAGGAAACATCTCAGGTGGTAGAGGTACAACCAGAAAAACAACTAGAAGTCACGCCAACAGAACTACCAAGTTACAATCTTCGCGATCGAGGTCAATTGCGTAAACCGGCCAGATATGCATGTATTACGTCGTGTATTACAGAACCGATTAACTATAAAGAAGCTGTGAGCTGTCAGAATAAAAATGATTGGATTTTAGCCATGGACGACGAGATAAATTCATTGCATACTAATTGACACCTGGACGTTGGTGCCAACTCCAGAAAGAAAGCAAGTATTAAATAATTCATGGGTTTACAAAATCAAGTACAATGGTAACGGGCAGGTTGATCGATTTAAGGCTCGATTAGTTGTTAACGGTTCTCGACAGATACATGGGATAAATTATAACGAAACATTTTCACCTGTAGTTAGATTTGAATCTATTAGAACAATTTAGGCCATTAGTGCGGCTCAGAAATTGGAATTATGCCAATTTGACATTCGTACAGCATTTCTATATGGTATGTTAGAAGACGAACTGTATATGGAACAACCGATCGGATATGACGACAATTCAAGACGGGTCTGCAAATTACGTAAGTCGTTATATGGATTAAAACAATCTCCACGGTGTTGGAATACACGGTTTAAGAATTTCCTTTTGCAATTCAATTTAAATCAAAGTAAATATGATTCGTGTGTTTTCACTAATCATGATAATAATGAAAAATTGATTTTAGGTATTTTTGTTGATGATGGTCTTATTGCGTCAGTCAATAAAACAAAAATACAGGTATTATTGTCTAAGTTAGAAAAAGAATTTGAAGTTAAACATGGTAACTTAGATTATTTTCTAGGAATGGGTATTAAGAAAGTGGATGATGGATCATTATTTATTAATCAAACTAATTATTCTAGAAATATTATTAAACGATTTAACATGTTAGATGCAAAGGAAATCTCAATACCAATTGATAAATCAACGACATTGGATGTTCACACAGATTCGATAGTACTAAAAGAAGGTCAAGTACCGTATCGAGAAGCAGTGGGAAGTTTATTATTCCTGTCACAATTAAAAAGACCAGATTTGGCATTTGCAGTTAATTTTGCATCACGATTTTTGACAAAACCAACTAATGCTCATTGGTCGATGGTCAAACGCATTATACGTTACGTTAAACATACAATTGATTATGGATTGGTGTATAAATCTGATAATAATTTAGATTTAAGAATATTTACAGATTCTGATTATGCTGGAGATTTAGAAACAAGGAGATCAACTTCGGGACATCTATTCATGTTGGGTTCATCTACAATATCTTGGCAAGCTCAACGTCAAGCAACGGTCTCTCTTAGCAGTACGGAAGCGGAGTTCATTGCAGCGTCGGACATTACAAAAGGACTAATTTGGTTTAAAAGTTTCTTACGAGAACTCACTAATAATAATATGTATGATAAACCTACATTATTCATTGATAATCAAAGTACCATTCGTTTAGTTAAAAATCCGGAGTTTCATCGAAAAACCAAGCACATCGATGTACGATATCATTTCATTCGTGAAAAATATGAAGAAAGTCAATTCGAAGTTCAATACATAAACACACAAGAAATGTTGGCAGATATCTTTACAAAAGCACTTCCAAAGGACAGATTTGGGATGATTCGATCAAGCATCGGAATACAGAAGATATCACAGTAGAAAAAGTTAATTTAAGGGAATATTAATTAAGGGGGTGTATTGAATATAATTAATATTGTTTATCTGGGTCATGGAATATAAGTAATAAATATTATATAACCTTATATGGTATTATATGTGTACACTGAAGAAATCATGAGTAATATTTAAGTTGTTTATACAAGGACCAATTACGACTGTAACCTAGATTGTATCGTATATAAGACATAGTATTAAGGTGTTGGATTTACCATTCTATTACGGCTGCTGTTATAATTGAAACGTACGTTGTATATATATATTATTCTCTATACTGTGTGTGTTTTTATATTTAATAGTATTGTGTTAAACATATTATTGTTGTGTTTTATTTTCTACTCAAATACTAACTTCCACCAAGATATACAGGCGTATATCGCAATAGTTACCATTTAAAAATCTAAAGTTGATATGGTTTTAACGCATAAGGGATGGTGTTAAAATTTTGAAAAATACATTAAATTTGTCCCACCTAATAACTATAATAGTACAAAAAAAAAATAATTAAAAAAGTCTAATATCTTCTAAGATATTGAGTGGTCCATAGTTAACCAATCACCCGATATATGCCTACTGTGCTGCCCTTTTTTTTTGACGTTAGTACCGGACTCAGACATATTGTTGAAAATCACAATCCGAAATAAAATACAAATATGACATAAAAAACACAATTTCTAAAGGGCTTACAAAATTTACATAGAAACGTCTAGCACTCATGTAAAATATTTCAACTGCTTTTTACAAAAATAACATTTGTACATTGCTTTCGTTTCCTTTACAATGACTTTAGATTGCAACGTCATTCTAATGCTGGCAGTACACTCTCGCCGAGGCGATGCGGGGCGAGGGTGTAAAGCTACCGGCATAACTTTTGTCGTTTTGCAGGCTACCTAACCGACCTTTGTTAACATAAACTGTGTTTGTCGATGTCATTTTCAAACATAATATTTTTATTTCCTCTCAAGGGGTTCGAAAACCGATTTGTTATATTTATTTTTACAATTGACCTATAATAAACGTTTATACATTTTTCTTGCTTATAATGTATATTGAATACATAACTACTTTCCTAATGGCACATTAAAATTAAATTAGTTATTACATATTATGGAGAAAATTATAAGCTTTCAATTAAAAATAAAATAAAATAGGAATTAGTTAAACAGGTGTGGCAAATAGTTATTTTTACAAAAGTAATTTGTTATCAAATATTCACCATAACACAAGAACAAATAAATTAATAGGTATTTATCATTCAATAAGTATAAAGTGAATATATTTAAAATTGGGTTCGGTAAAAAAACGTTAAAGCAAAAAAAAAAATAACCAAGATTCTAAAATAATTTTATTAGGCAATAAATACATCTGGTATTTATATATATGTGTTGCATACTAATAACTCAAAATATATATTAATCCAAAAACAGTTTTTAGTCATTCATTATGTACATTACATCATAGAACTTTTCATTGATAAAATTAATATATTAGTTGTTACTTAAAGTTTTTAAAGTTAGGTACCTTCCACATTACCCATATAATTGACTTGAACACATCGTTTTTTTTTCTGGTATAATAGAACAACGATTTTACGTGAAGGTTTTTTAGCCAAATATTTCTTCGAAGAGTTACTGTAACAGAATTTATGAATGAGCATATTGTATATTTTAAAAATGTTTCTTTACTACTTGGTACATATATTAAGCTAATAAAATCAATTAGTTTTGTGTACAATATTTCGTCTCGCCATTTTTATCACCGCGCACGTGCATATGAAGTTTCATTCCTACCACTCCCAAAAATATTTTGTGTTAGGCATAGTTCACAGACATTGCTGTACTTAAGAGTTCTTTTTTTTTATAAAGTACAAACGGCTGCAGTGGTGCTTTTGCTTTGATGGTAGAGTATGGGTGGTAGTCGTTTTACAACAGCTGTTCGTGCTTCCACGGACCATTGCAGCCAATACCATTTTTATCAACAAAAATGAATCGCTTCATGCAAAAAGGGCCTTAGTCCTTAACTTTAAACTTTTGGAAAAATGAAAAAACGTTTGTTATGTTTCAAAATGCATAAACATATAAGGGCTTTATCAAAGTTAATAGATATTAAACAGTAAAATTACATTTTGTAAAACAATATTATTATTTTCAAATGCAGTCCAGATCATTAGCATTTAAGTATAGTGGACTTAGACCCTTTTTACAAAAATCAATAGTTTTCTTAGTGATTTCTGGCAGTGGGACTACATTTTTTTTAACGTGAATCGATGCGTCTAAGTAAAGTGATAACGAATCTGTAATAATCACGTTTTTGATAAAATGTTGACTTAGGCCCTTTTTGCATGAAGCGATTCAAATATGATGACAATATTACTGATGTATACAATAATATTATTTATTGTATAAAAGTAATATCATTGAGTAAAATATATAATAAATGGTAATAATGTATCTGATTAATAATAATTTATTATTAATAAACAATTACATAATAATTATTATTATTATTAATAAACAATTATGATCTTTAATTTGATTTTTATTTAATTTGTTTATGTAATTGACTGCCATAAAGTTTTATTGCGTTTTATAAATATTCACAAACTATTTTACCCACGAGCCGCCACCAGAAGCGGATAGACCCACCGGGACACCGGGATTTTCCTGGTGGGCCGCTACTTATATTGTCAAAAATGGTCCGATGAAAATATTGTTAATGACGCTATTGTACAATGTACATATGTACATACAAATAAAAGTTAATAAATACAATAATACTAACGACTTATAGTTCCAAAGATATCTATTTTAATTCTTGCTTAGATGGCCACGATCCTCCATCTACCCCTAATTTAAAAATACAAAATTGCATTTTATATTTTCATCTTTGATAAAATTTTAAATTCCAAATTGAATACTTTCAAAAAATCTTTTTACTTATTTTGTGTTTATTTTGACTGTTATAACAGGGAGTAAAAACGTTTTTGAAAACGGTTTGAAAAACGTTTCTTTACACGTTTCTACTCCCTGATTTTAAATGAAATTTTACATTTGACCTCACCGTCCCCACTCAGCCCCGACCCCACTGTACTGGTTTTTTTTTTTTTTTAGTTACTGTGGTACACTATTGCGGATAACGGTTTTCCATTAAGTCAGTAAGAAGAGTAAGATGGATTCACAAGTTTAAATCAAATATTAGATAATTATATATTTAGTTATTCAGCTAAGAATTGAAATCAATAAAATAATTTAAAAGTACTTTATCATTTTAAAAGTGACATAGTTTTTAAACTCTAAGTATTTAAACACACATATACTCAACTATAATTATTATACATTATTTATTAATTATTAATGATGAATTTAAAATCCAAAGTTGATATGGTTTTAACGCATAAAGGACGGTGTTAAAATTTTGAAAAATATATCAAATTTTTCCCAACTAATAATTATAAAAGTTAAAAAAAAAAAAAAAATCGAATATCTTCGAAAGATATTGAGTGGTCCATCCAATCACCCGGTATATTATATATATATATATATATATATATATATATAATAAACTAATAAAAAATACAATTATTATAAGATAGATTTATTGGTGGTTTTCTTCATTAACTATTGTTAATCTTTTGATTCGAATGGAGCTTGAATTAAACGTAGGATCATACACAAATTTCCAAGAGGATACTTGTATACATACAGTACTGCGTTGGTATTAGTACGGAATTAAAATTCAGTTGACTACATTCTAATGTAATTTGTACACTATATGGTCAAAGCAAAAAAAAAACAGACAAATTAAAGTTAATTATTCGTATAAAATAATAATTTATACTAAACCAATCAAACAGAAATTAATACTCGGCATCCAATTGGGTATTAATTTTTTGTTAAACACATTCAATTTATGTTTAAAGATTATAAAAAGTTTTAATCAAATTTGTAACAAGAATAAAATGTAATAATTAATACAAAAATTGTGGACATACCTCTTTGTTTTGCCATAAAAATTATAAAATGGATTATAAAAACTGTAATGTTTATATATATATATATATATATATATAATAAAGTTTTATAAAAACAGGTTTTCATAGTAGCTCTAAATATAATTTCATATTATCGGCAGCGGTCGTATAAGCTATGACGTGTGATATGAAAATTCTATACAAACTTGGAATTAATTCGACTATTTTTAAAAAAGTTATTGCACGCCATAATTTTAAGTTAAAAATATTTTTTTATCGATTTTGAAGTGGAAAGGTGAACTTTTCAAATTGTTTGCCCAATAAAATATCTTTCAAGTACGATTTATGATCTGTATATTTGCTACATAAGGAAATCGGTTCAGAGTTTATAAGACATCACGGGTCCAGACAAAAAAAAAAAATAATAATATCACACGTTGTAAAAACATCTCAAATCAAATCATCTCAGCTACGCAACGTAACAAAATGTATGTATATATGTATATATGTATATATTTATACATGTATATATACTCGGCTTTAAAACCCATTGAAAAGAAATGAAAATATAATGTTTGGAAATGACGTCGTTAAACATAGTTTATGTTAACAAGGTCGGTTAGGAAACCGACCAGACGACAGCATTTTCAATAACATTTGCATGGTTATTGGTACTCTGTAGTTGTTGTAGCGTAAAGAATTGCAATGTATGAATATAACTATTGTGAAATGTAATTCGATTATTATAATTGGGTAAAGCGCGACTACAATGGTCCTTATTGGCAATTTATATTTTAATAAGACCATTGCAAGTTTTTACCTGCTAACTTTTGTAAAATTAAAGTCAGCCACTGCTCTTAGAAAACTTTTCAAAACCGGAACGCTAATAATTTAAAGCTCGGATGTTTATGACTTTGCATATTTCTTTAGTGAAATCAGAATTATACTCAAATACGATATAAATTCGATTTACAAAGACTAAATTTAAAACAGCAAACTTATAATGCACATAATTGCCTATAATGATTATTTCTAGATTTGGTAGCATAGTTGTAAGAATAATTATTAAAAATGTTCCATTTTATTATTATCTTCAATCGTGTTTACGAGTATGAGCGCTATAAAAAATTATACACGGTATGAGAAAAGTATTAAACAAAAATTCTGATTATGAAATATTGTCTAAAATTTCTAAAATAATCATCATTATTCTTTTAAGTTTGAAAACATCACAAAAATTATAGTAATTCGATGTTATTCTGATACGTTTGATACGATTTTAAAAAATTTGCCTTTGTAAAATGTTTTTTATATTATGTTAAGTAGGTTAAAAAAACTCGGCTAACATTTTTTCTGAAACCAAGAAATTTTCAGTCCGCTAACTTTTGCTAGACTCGTGTTTTGATTTTTAGGAAACTTGTTTACACTCTATGTAAAATAGTTACTAATCAACGTTTTCTAACAAAACTAAGATATTTAAATCATCCTCTTCCTATAAAAAAAAAATAAAAATTTGTCGAATTTTCAATCCCTCACCATGTCCTACACCCCTAATTTGCGTTTTTAACATGCCGTAGATGTTTGTCCGTAGCTCTCAAAAAACTAAACCTGAACATATTCTGTTAAGTATGTACTCAAATTTTCAGATTGTATTATGGTTTTTTGAATACTTCAATAATTTCCGCCACTGTGCCCTATAAACTATGTGTCCCATAGTTTTTAGTTTAGGACCTAATATTTTTATTAAAGTGGCACCAATTCAAAGATTTTACTTACAATTGCGTTTTTGAGAGTTAGCAACGTTGCTTGAATGCTATCATAAAGTAACATTGACCGCATTTAGCTTATCTCATATTTGTGATGTTTATTAAACAATGTGACAATGAGAAAACGTAATCCGGCAAGTTCATTTATTCAGGCCCTTGAAAATATGGCTTTCCTCCAACCTTATGTCATCCAGTAGGTAATGTTTTTGCGATTTGGGGCGATTTTCAGATCCTAATTCTTTAAAAAAAAAGGCGAAAATGATGTCCTGAATGATTTTATGAGGGACTGAACTTTTACATTTAGTTTTTAAGTTTGCAGGCTAGTGACAGCTCAGGCGTAATATATTTTTTTTAAACAAATTGCCGTTCTACCGATGTCATGCTAGTAAGCGATGTGATAATAACCATAACAACTAGATTTACATTGTTTTGTTTATTTCGATTTTGAAGTTTGAACGCTGTCAGTCGCACGGTAGTTTCTATTTTTTATATCAATTATATTGAAAAGCGTCGCTTCTGGATGACCGCCGTTGTGCATACTGCATGCACAGTTCACGTGATTTTATGTTGGTGTGTTTACTTTGTGCATACACAAAGGCGACGAGATCACAAAGGAACATTATTATACAGGGTCCTGCAAAAAAAACCTCCCCTATTTATAAACGGCGCTGAGTGAGTTGTGGTGATGGTACAACGGCGGAGGGAGTATCGATCGATAGGGCATTTGACAACTGCGCCGAAAATTGCTGGTAAAAAAGGAAATCTTATCGGATAGAAAAAAGGTATACATCAACTGCGCCGATCAATTTCTAAATGTGATATCAAATTGGCCGCACCTTATTTTATATGCTTCTTTTAAGCTCGCTAACACGTACTTACGTACGTTTGTACGGGTATTTTTCAAATCTTGCAAAATTAATTTAACCCACTTTCCGAAGTCGTATAGGGCTGAAACTTGGCATAGACACTCATCCTAGATGACAATACAATATCCTGTAATTATATTGGGACTCGGACATCCAGGTCGCCTAACACAGGGTCAAATGAGGGGGCCATTTCACTAAAATTTCATGTTTTTTCCAAATCTTCCAAAATTAATTTAGTAATCTATTCAGAAATTATTAAATACCTTTAATAGAACTAAAAAGTAAAAAAAAAAAAAATTTTAAAAAAACTTTTTTAAAAACATGCTTTTCTAAAAAAAAAAAAATTAAAAAGTGAACTAAAAAGTAAAAAATAATTTTATTACAAGAACAATTTACCAATCAATTGTAGCATATTTTATTTAAAATGTCAATTACTTTGAAAACAACCGAAAATTAACTACAATTTTAAATAATGTTAAACATCTTTAATTTTTGACTAAAAAAGAAGAGCGTGGGCCCTATTCAACAAAGTCCAAATTCATTGAGTTAAGTATTATGAACTGTATGTGCCACATACTAATATTAAACCAAATTTAAATTACAAAAAAACTTGCAGTATAAAACGCTCTTCTTTTTAGTAAAAAATTAAAGATGTTTAACATTATTTAAAATTGTAGTTAATTTTCGGTTGTTTTCAAAGTAATTGACATTTTAAATAAAATATGCTACAATTGATTGTAAATTGCAGGCCACCGAGTGTTGTGGCACTCGCTGCGCTAAACTAAAAAAATCTTAGGTTTGCTGGATAAAGTCTAGAAGGAGGTCACAGGCTTAACGTCAAGTCAAATTTAACTTAAATCGTACATACGAATGAATAGCGTTGAAAAATGTAATTCAAAATCAAATGTAAAAAATAAACCTCTGGCGCAGTTGATGTAAATAACCATACATTTAACATACTATAGATAAATAATGTCCATGTTATGATGATGGGAAACGCATACAACACAAATATTTTCCAATAACAAATGCCATTTCCTCCGACCTAACCTAAACCAGTTTGCTAGGAACCATTATAAGGATGAACTCTAAATTACCGTATATCATTAAATATCTGTGAAATGGGCACATTGATAGGCACTGTGTTTTTTTTTCACTCGTCATCGCGCGGTACTCGGTCTTGTTCAGAGTTTTGGTAGAATACAAATTAAAATTGTGATAACTTACCATTTGTCAATAATAGTATTATGTTGTTATGTATTATGTTTGTTAATTAAACAAATTTGTTCGTTTGTTTGAATAATTTCCTCAGTCCCTCACACTGCCGTTCAGTCCCTAGCTCATAATGGCAATTTCTTTAATTCAAATTTTCTGCTAAACTAAGAATTTCTATGAAGGACCTTTAAAGGTCATTAATGTGAGCCTTATGCTTAATCAGAAACTAAAAAAAAAATTGTAAAAAATCGACTATTCTTAAAGTGAAACAATGGATGTCAAATTCCTTGGTTTTAGAGAATCACCCATATAATTCGGTGGATTAGTCAAAGTTTAATAAAAGAGTTCTTTATAATTTATGCAATTGATTATCTTTGATTCTAGAACAATTATTATAACACAAAAATGAAATTACAAAAATACGTTTATTAAAATATCCCGTGATATCTTTTAAATCGCAAAATTGATTTCTTCATGGTCAAGTCTGTAGATAAGATATCGCACCTTAAAGTATTGAGCTAAAAATAAACGAAAATCGTTGACAAATCAAAAAAATATCACAAGTTCTTTTCCCTATAAATAATAGACACTTTTCTTCATAAATTTTTTCGAAACATGTTTGAGCATTAATGTTTGAGAATTAGGTTAGGGTTTATCTAAAGAGCGGAGATATAACATATACGATTTTCTTTAAAACCTACAGACTTTTTTTTTATTACAAAGTCAAATATGGGTGTAAATCCCCCCAAAAAGGAGGTAAATTACATTTTAAACATAGAAAACTTCCATTTCATTTAGTTGTCTGAATAATATTTGTATAAATATGTATATTGTTAATTAAGGTAATAATAATTGTATAAGTTTCTTAATTTACACCTTTCAAATATCAAGTGTTCTTCTTAGGTTAAAAAGTGAGTAAAATATACATGTGGTCATTTTTTATATTATTTAATAAAAAAATGTCACAAAACAAAACCCTAAAACCTTAACCAACGTCCAACACTATTGTAAGTACATATGTTATCTATAAAATAATTTATACTTATATTTTAAAGGTAAAAAATATTTTATTTGTTAATGATTTTATTTAATAATTTCTGAGTACTGTGACTTCCTCGGCCCAATATAATCCGTTCAAACTATGCCTCGACTCCAATATCCTGTTTTTTTTAATATATATTATATAACTATATAATAATGTATAATTTGTTTATATATTTGATATACAGTTGTGTGTTTATAACGTATTACAATTTTATTTGTGTGTTTATCATCTTTTGATGGTTGTTAGATTGTAGGCTTTAGTATACATAATATTTTTATGTGCGGTTAAGCTGCGTGACGTTTTTGAGTTGCAGTAGGAGGAGAGGGATGTGGGTAACTTTCGGAGGGTAATGCATAGCAACAATGCACCCCAACTGTTGCTCAGCGTTATTGATTTATTGCGGAGAAACGCACCCTACCGTTTTGACTTGCAGTTCTCATACGGTACGAGACAACACGATGTCATAGATGCATTAAACGTTGAACAACGTTTTAACAATTTACTATAAAATTCATCGAACGACATATTATTTCTTTATACCGTACTCATTCGTCATACAACATTACACAATTGTAAAAAAACTGAACACAAGTTTGCTGCGTAATATAATATAAGGTACAGTATAAAACGTATATTATAAGGAATAGAATAACCGCGCATGTATACAACGTAACGCCAAAGAATCACGAATAACATTTTATTATTATGTATAACAATAGTAAAACTATTAGAATTTGTTTTTTACGCAGTTTTTTTTCGTTTCATATTTTACCGTGACGTTAACATGAGTATGCATTTGCGCATTATTTTCAATCCCCTCTCTTCTCTTATCTTTCCCACCCCTTATCTCCCTATACCTCCTACTCCTCTCTTTACCTCTCCCCACCCTCTCGCTTCAATCTCTAATTTCCCCTTTACACCCTCCTCTCTCATCGTCCACCTTACCACCCTCTTATATACCTCTTCTTCACCCTCCAATGCCCTCCCGTTCACACCATTCCCTTCCGATCTACCCTCTACTTCTCACCAATTTCGGCCTTCTCACGAGTTAATATATGAAACCATTAAAAATATATTAAGTTTTTCCAACTGTAAGCTTATTGTGTCTCTTAATTAATCACAATTTAAGTTCTCTAACTATGTACTTTTTTTCAATGCTTAAATGTGTCTTCCAAGCCCAAAAATATATTCAATGTTTTTTCGTGAATCATAGAAAATAGTAATTGTTTTCCCTAGATTCGTGATAGATTACTATATACCTACAAGACATTGTCCGAATTTTGTCATTTTTTGAGGTAAACAAAGCAACATTAAACTATTTTATCCCAAATAATGACACCTGCTATCATTTTTGATTAAACATTAAATTAATAACAACGTATTAATATATGTATTAATATAAAACTTTCGTCTTCTAAATTTTGTTTAAATTATTTTCTATAGTAGGTAATTCCATATTTTTTCGAGGATACTGTATTTAATTTCGATATCAAATTATAAATTTTCTTCTTTTTATAGAATTTATAGGTATTGTTTTTACAATGGTGTGTTTTTATTTTTTTTTTTTTTGTGTCCGGACCCACGATATCTCGTAAACCGCTGAACCGATTTCTTTGTGTAGCAACTTTATAGATCAGAAATCATACTTGAATGGTACTTTATTGGGCAAAAAATTTAAAAAAGTCACCCCTTCCCCATCAAAATCGAGAAAAACACCTAAAAATTTACAAATTTTTCAAATTAAAATTACGATGCTCTATAACTTTTTTAAAAATAGTCCAAAAAGTTTCAAATTTATATGAATTGTTCTTCAAACATAGTACTATCGATAAACATTAATAAACCAAAAAAATATCATAAATCCTTTCCCCTAGAAGGGATAGAATTTTTTTCTTTATTTCAAGCAGTTTTAAAGATGTAAATCTGAAAATTAAAACGATGATAGATCTAAAATGGATCTATAACATACACAATTTTCTCAAAAATCTCCAGTCAACATTTTTTTTTTATTATGGAAAAAAACCAAAACTAGGGTAAATTTACACTTTGGTCGTAGTCAGTTTCTAGGTTGCTATGTGTGAGTGAATCAACAGTCAACAGGTAATGAAAATATTTTCATTTTATTGTTAATTACGATGTATGGATAACTATGACAGTACATTTTTATAGACAGACGATCAACCCTTATCGTATCAACCCTGCACAAGACTAAACCACTATAACTGGTTTGAACATACTATCCACAGATTCGCATCGAAGCGTTTATTTAAAAGTGATTTTATCACTTTAGTTATAATAAAATCTGTAGACCTGTGATCTCTCCGTCCCCACTATGCCCCGACCCCACTGTACTGGCTTTTTTTAAAATAATTATTATACAGGTCTTTGTGATTGTGTTTTTTGAATTCTCGGTTATATTTTTGGCAACGTTTGTTTTTCCTTTTGTTATTTTGATGTTGCCAGTAAGTTAAAAAGTTGTTATTCACCAAGCAGTTTTTAAGGGGATTGATAATAACGATTTTCTATTTTATTATTTATTACGAACTCCGTACAATATAATTTTTTTCGCCAATTTATTTCCTGATAGTGTTCTACGTCAATTACCTTTTATTTTTTTACGTCATTAAGTACAATATTTAAAAAAAATAACCTTGACCACAAAATGACACATTTTACATAACATAATGTCTTTTTCTATAATTATCTCACGCGGTAAAAGCTTTTACTTTATCATAATTCATTCATGGAATATAAATTTTGATGACAAATATTGTTATCCATCGATAAAGAATTTATATTTAATGGAAGATTGTTAATTTTTCAATAATACGCAAATTGAATTTTCATTCTTACTCCGACTAGCATCTTTATGGAGCTTAATTAAAACCGAAAGCGTTAAATTTATTTTATAATACAGGGTGATTCTTTTATCATGAACCACTCAATATCTCATAGTGTTTAGTAAGAAATTAAAATATTTTTTTTCATATTACTGTTATACAATGTAATCTCAATTTATTAGTCACAACTTTTTTTTGTTTTTACCCGACTTAGCTTTTTTGATAGCAACTTTTGAAACTTAAATGGTAACGTATATATTTTATTAACTTTTTTAATTTTATTCTGGCCAGGTGACACTGCTGAGAGCCTTCATATTCATACATTGTTGTCACTGTATCTTTGTCATCAGACTTGCTGAATATACATATTTTGTATAGATTGTAAAAAAAAAAAACTTTTTAAATTGAGAATAATGTACTAAACATATTGACTGGTCGATAACCAGTTTCGGATAACTATTTTTGAAGTTATTGAAGTTTCAAGTTTAGGGCAGGAGGAAACGTGGAGTGTAGTATTATTTTTATCTTCGCGCATTTCCAAACCGCACTTTGCCTCCCATCTTAATTTTTAAACTCTTATAACTTTAAAAATAGTTAACTGAAACTGGTTATCGACCAATAAAAATTTGTAGTACATTATTCTCAATTAAAAATGTTAATAAAATGTATACGTTAACGTTTAAGTTTCAAAATTTGCTATAAAAAAACTAAGTTGGGAGAGGGGTAAAAACAAAAACAAATTGTGAAACATTTAGATCACATAGTATAACAAGAATATAAAAAAAAATATTTTATTTTCTTATTAAACCTTATGCGATATTGAGTGGTTCATCATAAAAGAATCACCCTGTATACCCATTTTTGTTTTTAAGAGCACGGGAGGCCAAGAGGGTTAGCGTCAGTGTACTCTGTTTACCGGGCGAGAAACCGTCTGATAAAAAAAGGCCTCCCTTCTCCTATTCCCCGTCTCTGGCGATAGACTAACGCGGCGACCCTTCCCGGATAGCGATTTTTTTTCGAAAGTTATAAACATGTGTAAAGGTGTGTACACTTAGGTAAACTTTTAGCAATTTCGAAATTTGATTGCGGACGAAGCTAAATCGCATAATGCCAACTTTTGACATTTTTATGTCTTTGCTATGGCACACATACGGAAAATCGACACCGTTTATCATAACGAAAAAACCGACACCGACACCGCTTATCATAACGAAAATAATTGGCTCAAAGTTATTTTTCTAAGAAAGGTGTTACATATTATAATTTAACAGCTTGCGTACGAGTCCGCAACACCACGGGATACATTTTTATGTATCTAAAGTGGCTAGTAAACATATCTAGTTTCTGGCTAATATGTTAGTGTTTTCATAATATCTGGCCTAAACCAATTCATAGAGAATTTGGCCCCTTAAGTTATTAAATTTATAGTTCATTTTTATTTTAAACGTTGTGAATACAACATATATGCCACCACCCCAACCCCAACCCTCATCTCTTACCCCCTATTTTTCACCCCCTTTCTTCTTCCCTTATCTCTTATCTCTCATCTTATCAGATAAATCAGCTGTTATTTTTCGATATGATAAGCGGTGTAAGTGTCAGTGTCGGTGTCGATTTTCCGTGTGTGTGCCATGGCAAAGACATGAAAATGTCAAAAACCGACACCGGTTATCATAACGAAAAATAACAGCTGATAAGAGAGATAAGAGATAAGGGAAGAAGATAGGGAGTAAGAGATGAGGGTTGGGGTTGGGGTGGTAGCATATATGTTGTATTCACAACGTTCAAAATAGAAATGAATAATAAATTCAATAATTTAAGGGGCCAAATTCTCTATGAATTGTTTTGGGCCAGATATTGAGAAAACACTAAAATATTAGCCAGAAACTTGATATGTTTACTAGCCACCTTAGATACATAAAAATGTATCCCGTGGTGTTGCGGACTCGTACGCAAGCTATTACATAATATATAAAAACCTTTAATAGAGCCTTCCAAATCATTCGTTTACTCTTAAGTTCTTTATACCTTTATACAATTATCGGAAACTTAAAAACAACTAAATTTACATTCAAATTGTTTATTTAAATTTTGAATTTTTAAATTACACAATTTCTCGGATGTGTTTTTTTTATTTAAACAATACCTCCTCAGCTCCTCGTCAAAGCTAAAGTTGTTAGAAATTGTTAAGAAATCGATTTTGTCTGAACAAAAACGATGTACGTTTTACATCGGGGAAACGGTATAAAAAAAAGTACATAGCTTGTGCAGACAAGTCATATAACAATTGAAGTGGTACAACTTACAAAAAAAAAGAAAAAAGGTGCTACTTGGTCAGAACAGTATATATATATATATATACTCAAAACCGAACGGAATACCAGAAAAAAAAAATGTCTGCACCAGTGTTTGAATTGATGCGAATCCAATTGAGTTTTTTCCTTTGAATGTTTGCTCACCGACCGGTTCATTTAGTACATCCTTTAGGCGTTATAATATGACGTATAGATAGATATATAGGATCACGGCCGTTACACAATATATAAACTCTACAGTTCCAAAAGGTTTCTAAATTCGTATTACCACTATTTTTTTCTTTTACTATTTTTATATAGGATTTTATTATATTTGCTTAGGTGCGTCCGAGTGGACACAACAAAAGCGCAAACGATATTATTACCTGACCGTTGCGTTGTTGTGTCTCGGTTTTGTCAAAAAAAAAATCCGATGTAGGCTTATATTCAATATGGTCAAAACTTTTATTATTCTTAAAAACAAATGTATACATAAATATTTGAAACTAAAAATGCAATAAAAATATCGAAATTTTATTTAACAGACAACTATTTGCCTTTTAAACAAGTTAAGACTAACAAAAAAAAAATGAATGATGAATTGCAGAATTGTAGCAGAAATTTGCAGGGTCAAACTTGGGAAATCGTTCTGTGTAGCAAGTTTGGCTGCTTTCCCATAGTATTATTTCAGACACGTGTTGATCTAAAGTACTGACAATTAGTCGGTTTCGAGGGCATTACCTACGTGCCGAGTACCCATTTTTGTACAGCCTACCAACCAATTTTCTTAAATTGAATTGAACGATGAAATACTACTTGATTTCTATTTGGAATTGATTAAATAAGATAATTATATATTCTTTATCCGGTATATTATAGTAAATCTTGAAAAAAATGGTGTGGTCAATTCTACGTTAAGTATACTATAAGTTTTTACATTCAGGACAGTTAAAATGTTATGATTTTATCCGTAATTTTTTTTATTAATAGATGGTGTGTGCAAAGTATTCCACATAGATACATTTTCCTAAAACCGTTTACAAGCTTATAAAATAATATAATGTAATGTGTCCAAAGATGAGATTTACAAATTATAATGTAAAAGTTCAAATTTATCATATTTTGACAAGTTTAATGACAAAAACCTCATAACTGTAAATAATACGTTATTATTTTTTTGTTTTTGCAGGAACTTCATTTACAGCCGTCAGGGGTCCTGCTGAAATACAACATTCCTTATTCCTGGATTCAGACAGTTGTGGTTATAGTTAGTATTAACGAAAT
>NW_026095918.1:0-151063 GCF_023614345.1 Adelges cooleyi | reverse complement strand
CTAATTTCAAGGTGAACATATTATATTAAAATTTTCTAATTATAATACTTTTAAAGTTATTTTTCTCCGCGTTATGACGAAAGTTTGATAAAAAAATGACTGTCGTAGAAGTCATTTTCTGGCGTATCTATTGGACGGATTTCAAGTTTTTTTTGCTTTTTTTGTGAAGCTTACTATTTTTTCTGTGGGGGCTAAAAGCATAGGCGCAAATGCGGGGGGCTAGGGTGGGCTTAGCCCCCCCCCCCAAAAAAAAATTAGGTTATGCATACAATTTTAAAATACAAAATATATTTACTTATATATATATTTTGAAAAAATGTCCTGCCCCCCCAAATTAAAAATTGAAATTGCGCCTATGGCTAAAAGTGAGTAAATAAGGGAAGTCCAGTGTAAACAGATAAAAAAAATACTATTAAAAAGTATTGTACCTAATGACGATAATGTGCTTGAAAATTAATTTTTAATATTAAAGTGGATACGATTATAAAGGGTTCATCGTCTGTCCCTAGTTAGTAGTTACCCGTGTACCTACCGTAATAATAATATAATGAAAATAATTTAGGGATTTCTAATAAGCGTTTTAATTTATTTATTTTTGTCAATAAAGTGCTGTACAGTATAAATGTTGTCTAATATTAATATATTCACATGCATTTTGAGAGTATAACTGATATGGACAATTTTTCATAATTACCGCAATAAATTATACAGTCTTTTTGTCAGTATGCAGACGTTAATGTCGTTAATGGAATTATTTAAAAGTTGTAAAATTGAGCCTTTGTTCTAATCAAAACGTTTTAAACTGATAGTTAATATTTATTTAATAAAAAAACACGTCTTGTTCTGTTTATGAAATATAACATTTGTATGATATTCTATAAACATGTTTTTTTTTCCTTTATTTTACATATACGATCTATACAATTTTAGTACAATAAGTTTATATGATGACACAGGTAAATTATAGACATTGAAAGCATGAAAAGAGAAGCCGTCCACTGACGACACTCTTATTAACTTCGTTTTTAATTAATTGTTAGTGAGAAGGTCTCTGCACCACTTCCTTTTAAAAGTCTTTTTGGTGGGTTGTTGGGCATTGAGGGTAATGTGAGATTATTTATTAGGGGATTTGGGTGATTTTTAAGAGAATTATGGTAACGTCTGTAGTGGTCTTTGGCAACTTGTGATAAACATGCTTAAACAAAAAACATAAATAAAAGTGCCGTATAGAAAACAATATTAACTTTGAGAATATTACAACATTCAAAAGTGGTTATTACAATATTTTACATAGCAATTATGACTTTTTTTTTAGTCACAGTTGTACTTCGGTTTGAAAAATTACACTTATTAGGTGGTATTTTTTCAAATAAAATAAAATCATGTTTTTTCATTACAGTGTGTTCCGTTATGTGCACAGAGCCAATAATTCTACCACGATATGAAATAACAAAAAAAAAAAAAAAGGACATTTTTATAAGAGAAAGCGCAGTGTCTCGATTATGCAGTTGCCAGTTATTTATTTGCACATTATTGATTCTACTCTGGCGGCAGCCCCAGACGACCCAGCGCGTACCGCACGGCGCACAATTATTATATATATAAGTATTTATTAATTGCATTGTAACCCGTCAGGAGGTACCGGGTGGATTATTGATTAATGTGCATTGTCAGCCAGGCGAGAAGTCCCGCCCACCGGTCCCGGGATCGATTAAACTGTGCAAAAGGATAGTGAAATTAATGTTATAGACACTAGCAGAAAAAAATTCCCGAACCGACAAACACCGGTTGTCAGTTTCCAGATAAACTTTAAACATAAATCATAATACAACCTACTATCATTGATTAAGTGTATTTAATCAATGCTACTATGTAGTATTAATAAGTATTAACAAATTGTAGATCATATATATATGTATGTATCATAACGTGTCCATATTATACATTTAATATATTGTGTTGTACATTTTTCTGAATTTCAACATTTTGTTTGTACTGTAACGGACCTACTTGTCTAGCTGGCTAGACTAGGCAAAGTGGCCGTCGATAAAGCTAAAATAGACGGATCCCCACGGGAAAACGGTTGGCTAGGCCGTTGTCTACGTCTAATTGGCCTTAAAGTCTCCCTTATTAACTTAATATATCGCCCGAGGAGCTAGAACGGGCGGTCACACTGTTAAATAATCTAACTCTCAGCTGCAGGCTACAAGATGTTTTATTCTAAATTAGGGTTTCTAAATAAAATACAAAATTATACAATAGATATATATATATATACACTCTGACCTGGGTTGGACGATGAAATGGTTGGTCAAAGCGGAGTTGAAACGGACGCACACAAAAGATAGTCGGATGGGCGGCTTGTAGTAAAACGGCAAAAATATAGAGCGCAAGGTCGAGGATATTGGCGGTCCGTGATGGTAAAGTCAACTGGTTAATTAGATGATACGCGACGTGCATTATCCTGTGTGTGCGACCGTTCCCCTACCTATAGTCGGGGGTGCTGTGTCAGTTGGTTTGGAACGCGAAGTAACGGTCAAGTGAAATATGATCGTTACATACCTTTCAGGTATGATTTTGATTTCTTAGAGGTGCTTCATGAATAAATTGGTTCAGCTTTTTAGATGATATGTGGGTCCACACATTATTGTAAAAACAATACTTTGTCAGCTACGCATCGAAGCTAAAAATACATTTTTATAACCAACTTTACTTGTTGTGTATAATACAATGGCTATTTAGATAGCTATTTTAAAAAGTAGGCTTAACTGTAACTGTTGGCTGTCCGATGACACGTTTTAACTAAATACTTTTAGAGTTATTAACTTTTAAAATTGAAGGCAAATCGTTTTTCAATAACAAATGAAATAACTTTTGTTTTAATGAATATTTTTAAGATTTTTTTTTTTATAATTTGTACTCATTTGCGCTGTAAGCACCGATAAGTTACTAAAGGTTAAAGGGTAGGATGGGAGATGGAGTGCGGTAGAGAAATGCGTGCAGATAAAAATAGCTCTAAGCGCTTACTCTACCGCACTCCACCTCCCATCCTACCCTTTAACCTTTAGTAACTTAAAAATTAATTATCCAAATCTTTTAACAAAATGGCTATATTGAAATTTAAAAAAAAAATGTAACAAAAAAAATTTTAAAAAAATTAAAAAAAGTAAAATAGTTAAGTGCAATAAAAAATGTAGAGCTATACTATAGCGCAAATGAGTATAAATTGTTTAAAAAAAAAAACTGAAAAATATTCACTAGAAGAAAAGTTATTTTATTTGTCAAATCATTGTGGGCCATCCTGTATAATATAGTATTATTATACTGTGGCCCTTATTATAAAAATTTATAATTATATGTAATTAATACACTTTAAATGTATTTTAATTAATCATCTTAAAAACAAAAAGTCTGTGTCATAAAACCAGTTTTATTAGCTTTCTAAACAACGAAATATATACCTTAATATTAAAAATAAATTAAAATTAAAAATATAGGTATTTGTATAAAATATAACCACAACTAACTTGTATTTTTGATAATATGATTAATCATTATTTTTGTAAATAGTTATCATAACATTAGCAACATTAATATGAGAATAACAGCCAACAGTCATATTGATAATATTATTTTCGCTGAAATGTGAACTAACGCCTAACATCCCTTTTCAACAAACCTTACCTGTATACTTACACCGTGAGATGGTTTCTTGACGAATTCGCTATCCGAGACTGGTCGTCAGTCCGTCGCCGTGTTGTTAGCTAGGTTTAGCTGTCATGCGTTTAAGTGTAAAACCAGAAATCGAAAATAAATAGATCTTTAAAAATTTGGAACTAGGTACCCACAATTGCTGGAATTACAATCTGATGCGAGGACGACGTCTATAGTCATATTACAAAGGCATGATTCGACCCCATGATGGTTTGCACTGCGATACGGAAGGCAAGGGGAAACCACCGTATAAATCATCCCAAGAAATAGCAAAAGCTACAAACAAATCTCAGGATTGAATACTAAAGAAGAAGATTCGACCCCGAGACACAAATAAACATTAAAATTTTTCATTAATTTACCAGCAAATTTACCCTGAACCATACAACTAATCATTTTTAAATAAAAACTAAAATGTAGTATTTTATGGTTTTTGTTAATTTACAAAGTCCAAATTCATTGAGTTAAGTATTATGAAATGTATGTGTCACACACTAATATTAAACCAAATTTAAATTACAAAAAAACGTACAATATAAAATATTATCTGATAAATTTATGAGGAACTTTGTTAAATAGGGCCCACGCTTTTCTCTTATGTCAAAAATTAAAGATGTTTAACATTATTTAAAATTGTAGTTAGTTTTCGGTTGTTTTCAAAGTAATTGACATTTTAAATTAAATGTGCTACAATTGATTGGTAAATTGTTCTTGTAATACAATTATTTTTTACTTTTTACTATTTATTAGAAAAGCAGTTAAGAACTGATTAGTGTCAATAAGTTCAGATCACAAACGATCTACCGACTAAAAAAAGAATGTCCGGCGCTGCTACTTGAATAAAAGTAGAGTATATTTGTTTTTATGTTTAAAAGAAGTATCTAAAGGTTAGACGGTTCAGAATTAAGTGTTTGGCGTTGTTTACTTTACGGATTTAGTAAGCAATGATTTAAAACATAAAGAATATCTAGAAATCAGTCAGCTAAAATATCAAATATCAGTAGTGTACTGTTACGGTGCAGTGGTGTACTGTTACGGTGCAGTGCAGTGAATGAATCACACACGACTGTCCGCCTTTTAAGGCTTAATTAAGGAATCCAGACGTGGTAGGAAGTTACTCTGTATCAACCCTATAATTCCTAGAGACTATTTATGTATTTTTATAATCACCTGAAAATCAAAAGGGTTGTCGTACCTTAAAATCAAGTAACTAAACTCTCAAATTGCAACGTACAATGCTATTTATTATACAAATTTAACGACGAGTAAGAACTAAGTTATCGATTAAAATATTAAAATGAATAAAAAGCAGTATGTATATAAAGGTTTTACACTTGTTACCTGGGTCCGTGTTAATTCGGATATAAAATAGGCGGAGTGACACACACAAAAAATATAAAAAAAGAGCCGAACAATTATTAGGTAATTACTTGTTAGTAAATAGGTGTTGTATGGTATATATTAAAAAAAAAAAAATTACATTTCAAAGTTGGCTTATTTCTACGTTTTATTATTAGTGTGGCACAAATAATGTGATGGTGCATTTAACAAGTTTTTTTTTAAGAAAAAATAGTTTTATTAGTTTCATATTATAATACAAAAAATGCAATTAATTTATCCTAATGGCCATGGAAAAAAGTTGCCAAAAACCATAACCATATACAATGTATTCTTAAGTTAAGGATGCATGTGCTTTGGGGTTAAACATGTTTAAAATTAAATTAAATTAAATATTTACAGTTAAATTAAATTATAAAGCTACCTATAATAATTGGACTCAGGATTTTCCGCGATAGAGAAAATTATATTATAAAATCATAACTCATAATCTGTAATATGATACAAAAAAATGTACATTTTAATATCTTGCTGATGGCTAACTTGCACTTTATATTATAATATGCTTTGTGTAATTAATAGCTTTATATTAAATATATTTACAGTTAAAACTAAAAAATATAAAAACAAATAGGTAAATAAAAATACATACTTTGAGTTAATTTATATAAACTGGAATGGAATAAACATATAATTATTGCTTTTGCTCTTTTAGAGCGAAGCATTTTATTATTATATTATAACGTTTTGAAAAAAAAGTAATGTTTTAAGCTACGAAATAGTACGTTTAGGCAAAAACCAATTATCTCAATCGATTTGTCGCCAGTTTTACTCTAAGAATCGATGTCTTACTCAATTTTGTCAAAACTGGAGATTACACGTTCAGAATGGAAACATCTCATTAATAAGGAACGGGGCTTTTAAAAATCACAGCAAAGTACGAAAAACGAAGAAAACGGTCAACGCAACGGATTTACGTCGGTCACGGAAACGACGTTTCGGAATTTTAATCACTTTAGCCGACTGATTTATTAGAAAAGAAACGATTGTAATGATATTATATTATTCAAATGTACAATTCTTGATTCGTTATGTTCCATAGTCCCAATGCTCAAATGACTCCTATTATGAACATTAATTTTGATATATAAATGTTTTTTTTAAAAATTTTAGACGTACTCGTGTGTAGTATGACTTACCAGGTTAGCAGACAGTGAAAATTAATTTTGCAAATCTATGGCCACTCGAATATTGTTATCAGAGTTAGGATTATACCGTCGTTTTTCTTATATACCAGCCGGTATGTTTTGACCAGAAACCGGGTGTGTATACAGATTGAATAAAAAAATCAATTGAAACGGAACTCTAGAAAAATGTGTAATTTTTCCGAAATATAAGACGGAATAATTACACATTTTTAATTGTCTATGCTTTATGTTGGCTACCATATATTACGGTCACCTTAAATGGTCAATTTGGTCACCCAAATATGGTACCAGTTGAAACCAATGGAATTAGTCTATTAATTGCCAAGGTAAGTCTAATCAAGTATTTTATTATCTGTTACCATAAACCGTTCAACATTTATTGTTAGAAGCCATCAGAACAACGAGATTTCCCAAGAGTCCCTGTGTGAATTTAATTGTTTTCTTGTGTGGCGCTTATGAGTGGGAAAAAGGCTGAGTGGTTTAAATTTTTCACCATGAATAACGATTAATTAAATATTTATTAAGTATAAAATAAAAAATAGAAAAAAGGTCTCTGTTACTATTTAAAAAAGCGTATGTAATAGTTATAAGTTGAATTCATTTAAATATGAAGTACAAAATAGTGTATCATTTTTAAAATTTTACAAACAGTTGTGGGTAGAGCTTAAATTTATACTTGTAATTGTAATTTACTACGAATCGTCGAAAAAAAATTGTTTATGTTAAAGGGCTAGAAGAATATCTCAAACACTAATGTAACTAGTTAGACTGGAAAATTTACATTTACACTAACATTGACTTATCTTATTGTTATTACAACTATAATAATTATATTTTCTAGAGTTCGGTTTCAATTGATTTTTTCATTCAATCTGTATACACACCCGGTTTCTGGTCAAAACATACCGGCTGGTATATAAGAAAAACGACGGTATAATCCTAATTCTGATAACAATATTCGAGTGGCCATAGATTTGCAAAATTAATTTTCACTGTCTGCTAACCTGGTAAGTCATACTACACACGAGTACGTCTAAAATTTTTAAAAAAAACATTTATATATCAAAATTAATGTTCATAATAGGAGTCATTTGAGCATTGGGACTATGGAACATAACGAATCAAGAATTGTACATTTGAATAATATAATATCATTACAATCGTTTCTTTTCTAATAAATCAGTGGGCTAAAGTGATTAAAATTCCGAAACGCCGTTTCCGTGACCGACGTAAATCCGTTGCGTTGACCGTTTTCTTCGTTTTTCGTACTTTGCTGTGATTTTTAAAAGCCCCGTTCCTTATTAATGAGATGTTTCCATTCTGAACGTGTAATCTCCAGTTTTGTCAAAATTGAGTAAGACATCGATTCTTAGAGTAAAACTGGCGACTAAACACGATTATTATTTTCTACGTATTAATCAAATAAAAAATAGGTGTTTCGATTTAAAAAAAAATTAAGTTTTTTTTTTACAAAAAAAATGATGCTTCTTATAAATAAAATGTTCATTATTCTGAAATTTATAACCGTTAAGTTTAGCAAAAATAGTTATATATTTTCCAAAGAAAAGTGTCTTTATGTCTAACGAATAATTTTGTAAAGATTTGTTGTAAATACTTGTTACGTACATCGTTTTCGTAAACCATATTTGATATTGCCAAGTTGTTTAATTTTGTAACTTCTAGTTTTCAATTGATATCTAGTTTAGTTCATCTGCTGTAATTTCATTGATCTTAATAATACCTAAATAAAAAACATAATATTTATGATTAATAATATTTGTATGCGTTGATTTGTAAAAATAATTATAATTGAAAATTACTTTTATAGCGTTTTCCACTCTTCTGAACTATTGCATCCAGGTGACAAATTAACCGGGATAATCGTAGTGAAATAAAAAAATGCAATACAGTATGCCCCAATTCTGTAGGTTAAACAAAATAATATTCATTAGGAAAACATTATAAATAACTAAATAATAATAATAAATATAATAATTAAAATTAATTTTATGTTTAACAACTCTGTGGCTTGGTGCAAGAAGGGCCAATGTCAAAATTTGTTAATATGATTTAATAATGATTTGTTAATTTGTTTTGATAATTCAGCTGTAGTCTAAATTATACCTGCTGTAATATTACTCAAAATTCTTATCTTTTATTATCCACCTCCCGTCATCAGTCATTCTCACTTTCAAATGAATATAACTTTTGAACGGATGAATAAAAATACAAATTTTTTTTACCAATTCTTTTTTCAAAATTATTTTGAACAAAATGGCTATCTTGAAAAAAAATAAAAATATGTAATAAAATTTTTTAAAAAACTATTAAAAAAAGTAAAACAGGTAAGTGCAATAAAAACCACGGTGCTTATAGCGCAAATGAGTATAAATTATTAAAAATAAAAAATCTCAAAAATATTCACTAGAACAAAAGTTATTTCATTTGTCAAATCTTTGTGGGTCACCCCGTATACTATAAACGAATTAACGCAGGTAGACGGACAGCGATGTGCTGTTTTTATTAACACTAACACACAACGTTTAACGTTAATTTAAAATATATATGCGTTTCATTCCATTGGAATATCATCCTGTATACTATAAACGAATTAACGCAGGTAGACGGACGTATATTATATCTGTACGACGTTATTCTTTATCTATGATTATTATTATATTTTGTTTGGTACTTGTTATTATTATTATATCAGGCTTTCAGTAAAAAAAAATGTAATTTTTTAATTTAAACTGCCCCTACTTGCCCCCCCCCCCTGCGGACGCCCTTATCTGAGAGGTGGTAATTAGTTTTTGTGGAAATTCTCCTCATCTATACATTTTTAGTCAAATATGATTAAGTTAAAACTGTTTGTGTAATGATATTTTATTGAATACGTGTACAATATACACTATACGAATAATACTATGAATAATAAAATAATAGTAATATATTGAACTACGTTATATTTAATTAACGTGTTCAGAAAGCTGGAAGTGTCTTAATCGAACTATGATACTTTTTTGGAAAACTACAAACTTAAAAATAGTGCTTTTCAAAATACCTACATTTATTTCTTAGTGAGAAATTTGTTGAAAAATAAATAAATGTAGCACTAATTTTAAGCTTCAAATATTTTAGAATCCCAAGGCTCCCTCCCCTAATCTCCGCTAATAAACTGTCAAAACGTTTTTTAATGTATCTAAAAATAAAGTTAAAAATAAGTATAAACCTATATGTACATGCGCTTAATTTTATTCATTGAATTTGCACAAGATAGTATTTACCTTTATACATAATAAATAAATATATACTTTAATTGTATTATAATAAACTATATTTTAAGCCTTCATAGATAATTAACTTATAGCTAATAATAACGATTTTCAATTGATATTTGCAAATTTTTCTTAATTATGTTCAACATATAAATGATTTAATATTGGTTGTTTATACAAGATTACATTAGATAATATTATGCATTCAATTTTATAGCGTAAAAACTTAACTACGCAGAATGCGTTTAATCGTTCTATTGTCGGCGTTGTGGGAAAATATCTAATATGTAACCGAAAACAAATGATATTAAAGAGATACTATCACATTTGATTTTTAGAAAAAAAAACAGTAAAACGCAATCTGCGTGGATATATTTTGGTACAATTAATGTAGTTATTAACGAACGTTGTTGATGGTCTGATAAAATAACTGATTGTACAAATAAATTTAGTCTGGACAAAAAATTACCTACGAGTACATCAAACTTTTTAATAATTAGGCTGTAAAACGTCCTTTTAACTCCGAATCCGAAATCCTATTATTTGTACATCTTTTAATGCATTTTCAGATTCGTCAGTCGTTCAATTATTGCTCTGTTGACTGTTTGTCTGTAGACATTTTTTAAAAAGTTTATTCAGGTGTTAGAGGTCTACGGCGTTTATACAATTAAAGCATTATACGCTTTTATTGGGTATCACAAACGAGGCATACACATTACGGTCGATTGCAGTCGCGTCTTAATTGTATAAGGGTGTATCAAATATTGAATTAGTATAAGTTCAATTATACGCCTTTGCCTAATAATCAAAGAGCAGTAAAAAAATGCATTTACCATGTAAACATTAGGGCGGAATTGGTAATGAGATTCAAGCTTGTTACGGGGAAAAAAGTATTAAAGGGGATAAATAACGACAAATTGTCAGATCAAATAAAAAATAATATATTTATAAAAAATAAAACAGTGCGAGTGACGAGTGTTTCATACTTTTATAAAAATATATACCAATTTTTTATTTTCTATACAATTTTTTTTTTGTATTATAGACCATAAATATTTCATACCTAATTAAAAATAAATACAAATACAATAACTTTTATTATTAAATTTCATTTTAAAAATCCAAAACAGCTTTGTTTAAAATTAGAATATTTACTATGAATTTGTGTTACATCACTGTCGATTCCATGTGGTATGCAAAACGAAAAACCATAACAAATTAACCAACTATATAAAATATTTAGCACATAAAAGAAAGATGTAAGCTTTGCTATAATATAATATTAACAGTGAAAACTAATTACCAATCTAATGCATTTGATTTGGATATTGCGATTTAAGAGAGTTGTACAAACAGAACTACTGATGAACAGCTCTAATAATTAATAGAAGGTGCAGAGTTAGACTTTAAACAATGTTTAAGAGAAATATATTTAGTTATTATTGAAACCACGAATACCTTAGGTAATATTGATCTTTTTTTGTATCATAACTTTAATAAATACTATAAAAAAGTTTAATTAAAAAAATTAAGAAAAGGTGAAATCGTAAAAAATTCATCCAAAAGCACTTACGATTTTTTTTAAATTGCATGTAGAGGAAACCAAAATAAGCATATAAAAGCTAACTATAGTTTACTAAATACTAAATGCTATTAGAAATATCGTTTGAAAAATTCAATAAAAGTTGAAAAAACGTGATTTAATGGTGAATTATAAATTTAAAACAACTTCCGTAGCGCAGAGTAAACGTTCTTAACTGGCTTTAACTGTTTGTATTTTTTTATCTAAGGTATTTATTGAGCTGTACTACTGGAAGTTCATTGAAATGTTTTTTTATTAAATTGTAAAACACATTCGGCATAAAAAAAAAATCGAACAATATTTTGGAGTACAGCTCGGTCATAGTTGGTTTGCTTATATAAAAGTAGTAAAATTGTAACTTTTTAGTTAATATACTTAACCTGACAACTTTCCAAGAACTTACAGCAGTTTAAAGTTAAATTTGGAACATTTAAAATTGTTTTTATAATTTTCAAAAGGGAGTAGTAACCTTGTAACCTTGTAGTTATTTATTTGTTATGAATATATCTATATATATATATATACAATTACATATTTTAAACACGTAGCGGTCTTAACTTATAGGCCCTAATAATAGTACAAAAAAGGAAGTTCCCACAAAAACGGTATATTAGTATTCTAACATCCGAGTTCGGTCTCTCCTGAAATAGCCATTCCGGGTTCACACTGAAAGAAAATTCTTATTCGCGTAGATGGCTGTCAAACGCCGAATATAGAAACCGCCTGGAGTGCACAAGCGGAAATCACTTCTCAAAGTACATTTATATACATTGACAGTATAGCTGTGGTCGATAGGGATAAAACCAAGTTGTATCAACAATTTTAAGTCACCGTGTAGAGCTAATAGTCATACAGTAGGTAATACGAAAATGAAATACTTTTATAAGAAGAAAATATGTCATTTCCACTGATATTCAGTAATAGCTTTTCCATTGTTGACAATTGAAATTGAAATAAACTGTCATCGTAGTAAAATGTTAGCACAGTAGGGGAAATAAGCAATTACGCTATATTGATTGAAGTATGAAAAAGTTTAAACGAAATAAAATCGCCTACCACAATATGTAATACAGAACGACGTAAGACTCATTTTCTAGGAAAATGTTTTTCCCCTAAACTTTGAGGTAAGTATTTTACTATATTTTTCAATACGAAAAAAAGTTTTGCATTTATCGCTTATAATAAAAGAAGTATGGACTTCATTTTTTTCAAATGAGAACATGTGTTTTTAGTTCCAAAAATATGTAGGTTTGAATTTTGAATTTTCATCAATCTGTTCGTTTGCTATGACATTACAAAGATTTGAATTTAAGATCAATATTTCAATATTCGTTTGGTTTCTACAACAGTAGTACAATAGTTTTCCATTAAATAAAAATATTGACCCCCGTCGATAACACTTGTCACCGTCACTGTGCTTGAATATGTAGATAAGGTCCACTTGTCTATCATTATTACAAAACGTTTCATTATGTCTAGTTATTGGGTTCTCACATACAAAACAATGCGAACATAAATATGAATTTAGCAAACCGAAAACATATGATAATTGTAAGAGGAAATGTAATATATTTGCAAAGCATATAGCAAATTAACAGATTGACGAAAATTATAAAATTCAAACGCTAACATTGTTTGTCTACATATTAATGGAATTAAAAACATGTGATCCATACACGCATTACGTATAATGGATGAAGATAACTAACCTAACCTAACATACAAACATAGGAAAAACATTATTATTAAAACATTCATATTTTCTGAGACAATTATTGCCTTACATCAAATGGATACACTCTGTATATGTGTTATGGTAAGTTGTATATAGTACTGTCAAATTAAGATCAGTAACACAAATTTAATATAATATGTAACATAAACTGCAACTAAATAAAAGACTTTTACAAAAAAAAACACTAATTTGTTTATTTCTTGCTTCTTGCGTGAAACACAAAAGTATTTTTTTCATGGGAAGTCTATAAGGTTCTATATGATGGTGGTGATCCATTTTGTGTAATTCCGGCGATACTGTTTATCGCATGCAAGCGTTATCACCAGGGTCGTTTGACGATATTAAATTATGTTATGTATGATTAAATATCAATATCCTTCATGAAATTAATTAAATCACGATTTAACAACATGTTATACCGGTAATACTATGTACTGCATATTAATGAACGGGCGTTCGTGAATTGTCACCTTCCATATTAAATTTAAAAACTAAGCCTCCGAAATGTTAAAACAGTTATAGGAAACTAATTTATTAGCTGTACCCGGTAGTAGAAAAAAATTCAAATATGTGTAATTAGTTGTAATAGAATGTGTTATAAATTATGTTGAGTTGATATTATTTTCAAACGTTGACAGTCTTTTGATCCAGTCCTATCGTCTGAGGTTGCGTTAAATATTAGCCCTTTGAGTGTTTTTTGTTTAATGTTTTGTGTAAACACCACGCGTAGACTACCAAAGGGATGTGGACGACACGAAAACGAGAATCAGAACGGGTGAACCCTTTTTTGAAATTTAACACCACCACGACCCTTCCCTTACTAGCTGCAGTCTCCCAGGGCAGTACCCGACAGTCTGTTATTAAATGTTAACCGAGCCGCACGCACACTCCGGTTAGGCAGTCTGTTAGCCGCGTAAATTTCGAAATTATGTCTACTTTATAATTTGGTCGACAACGAGCAAACTTTGAACCATCAGTTATCAGCGGTCCTGTTAAAAGTAAACGGTAAGTAAATCTCACATCGTTTTATATTTTTTATGTGCTAGTGTTGTATAGTTTTTTCTGGACCAATTACGGTGATGAGACAACGTCTGTCTATAATAATTTGTTTCCATGGTTACTTATATCGTAATAATAATATAATGAAAATATTTTCAAATATTTGTTAACTGTTGATTCATAAACATTAGTGACCTAGAAATTTACAACGGTCAAAGTTTATGATCTTCTCTGTTTTTGGGTTTTCCTTAATATAAAAAAACTTTGACTACAGATTTTTTTTTAAAAAAACCGTACATGCTCTAGATCTATCTTCAGTCTAATATTCAGACCTTCAGTCCTAAAACTTAGAAACAAAGGAAAACATTTCTACCCCTTTTTTAAAATAAAAGTTTTATGATATAAGGTATAATAATATTATCTTTTAATAATACCACGTATAAAAGATAAAGATAGCGACATAATCAGAATAAACAAAAATATTTAAAAAAAAAAACTATGCAGTCACAATCAACAGATTTAATTTTATAAAAATGATTGTGTTTGTTTAAAATGTATAATAATGTAATTTTTCAAATGGTTTTTTAAATATTTTTTCTATTTTTGTGACTGGACTCACGTTTACCCTGCGTTACTACTCTATACAAGTGTTACACCGCTGCTACTCTGGGTCTCCTGGACCCAGTTTTTCAAATTTACCTCAAATTCCCAAATATACTTCTAGAATATTTATTTAACATAGTAAAAACAAATTCCTTTTTTATTTATAATATACCGATAATATATACCGAGATTTGAACCACGGCTAGTGCGTAGAAACACTGCACAGTGGTCTAAAATCAAAAAACGGTGGCCAAAAATAAAAAAATAAAAATGGAAGATGTAATTTTTTTTTTAGGTTGTTACAATACTACTTAAGTTCTCTGAAAATTAAAATTAGAATTTAAAATATTGATTTGAAATTTTACTGACGAGTTGTTGAAGTTGGAAGAATCGAAAATAATTTGGTTGCTAATTCACGATTTTTATTATAATATATAATTATTTAAATTTTTTGGTAGTTAATTATTTTTTTAGGACAATTACATCATACTCAATCGTGATTTAAATGATTTTTTTCATCTAGAATGCATTTTACCCGGTGCATATTACAATTAGTGTAAAAACTCTTATTATAAAATCAAAAGATAACAACATTTTGCAGACAATATGTTATCGAATTAAAAAAAAATAATAGGAAAAAAGTTAAAATTATTTTGAAAAAGTAAAAAAAAGGTGATTTAAATCTTTAAATATTAGGTTTATAAAAAAAAGCTATGACATTGTTTCCAAAATCTTGTTATCCCCTCATTTTCGTTATAGGTATTTTGGTTTTAAATCGACAAGCAGCGATGGAACGCAATATGTGTAGGTATGTTTTAACGCTGGCAAATAAGATGTAATCGACGCGTCATAATGGGTACAATTTAAAATTATTAAACATAAATGTTGTCTACTGTTGTACTAAAACATAAATAAAAAAATTCTCAAAAAGAAACATCACAAATTTGCAAATATTTTAAGAGTAAACTCTAGTATAGGGAAAGAATAACCCGGTATATACTATAGTAAAGAGGAGCGAAAACTTTGTTTATTAAATAGCAAAATATATGCAACAAATGACAAAAATCTATTTTGTAGCCATTTTAAATATACCATCTAGTTTTAAAAAGAAAAAATATTAAGTTTTTCTAGTTATACAACTTTAATTTTTTAAACGGATTTAAATTTTGTTTCATGTAGCTTACTATTTTCTCTGTTCGAGCTAAAATGCTGATTTTTGATGAAAAGTTATTAATAAGTAAAAACTTAAATGCTTTAATGACATTTTAAAAACAAAAATAAAAAATAGAAAATTTGCCGGTTTTTGTTCCATTTAATTTTAAGGTATTTAAAATAAAAGTCTTACTTGAAGTCGTGACTGATGTCGTATTCTTTTCTGTCTGGTATAACCATCGGGTGATATCGGATAGCTAACTGATGGCAGAAAATTTTATCCACTCTTGTTAAAGTTCCAACATTGACTACAACGCCTTTATCGGAAAAATTGAATATATGTACCGCCTCTGGGGTAGAGTAAGCGCGTAGAGCTATTTTTATCTGCGCGCATTACTCTACCGCACTCTACCTCCCATCGTACCCTTTAACGTTTAGTAGCTTAAAAAGTAATTATCAAAATCTAGTTATCGACCAGTCAACATTTTCATCAAACTAATCTTAGTAAAATGGCTATCTTGAACTAAAAAAAAAAATAAAAACATTATTTAAAAAAGTAAAATAGTTAAGTGCAATAAAAAACGTGTTGCTTGTAGCGCAATTGAGTATAAATTGATAAAAAAAAAAAATAAAAAAATATATTTTTTTCGTAACGTACTTATATTTGCAACAATTTTTTTAATGCTTTTAATCTGAAAATTCTATTTGTTATCATTAAATGTTTTAATATAATAAAAACATATTTAAAAAACCAGTGCAGTGGGGTCGGGGCATAGTGGGGACGGGGAGGTCACAGGTTTACAGGAATTTTTAATTTTGAAAGTGATAAAATCACTTCCGAAAAACTCCTTTGATGCAAATCGGTAGTTAGATTTTCAAGCCAGTACAGTCCAAACCAAGCGCAGTATAAACCAGCAAAGTTAGAAAGTATTAAATTGAGTGCATCTACTGTTTTTTTTGCAAAAACATAGTTGACCAAATAACACATATACTTGTTTGTCTTGTTATTTTACTATATGTCAATAAAAATAATAATACTCGGAACGACAGCGGATTGACACTCCAGATCAATGTTAAATCAATAACTGATTGTCGAATTACCGAATACCGACTACGTACAAATGTCATCACCCCCGACCTCTCTCTCATACACCATGGCCGGCTCGGTCCGATAAGGGGTTTTTCGTTCCCACCTGTACCGTGTACATGAGACGATGAACAGTTGATAACGCGACCAGGCTAATCGCTATAAACGTTTTCAAATAAATGTTCACTTAAAAATTACAAAATAAAAAACCGATTATCAATAAACAATATTATTTTAGTTTTGATTTTTGCAAAAAAAAACTCTAATATTTTTGTATTAAACTTTTATCGATTATCACTTTACAAATGTCATAATACCTGAAAAAAAAATTGAATTTGTGTAAAATAAAAGTCAAAAGTGGTACTTGAGTACAAAACTTAGTAGTATCATTCTACATAGGTCAACATAAAATTGTTTTAATTATTTGATACATTTTTTTTTAAGATTTTAGGTCTGTTTGTTAAAATATACGCAATCTGCGAAAACACAGTTTTCAGGCTATTAAAAAAAAACTGTAGTGCCGAATTTTTTTTCCGTTTTATATAGTTATGGATACATATGAGTTCTAACTACTGGCAAATTTTCAACCCAAAGGTCTTAAAATTACGGCTAAAAACCCCGAAAAACAAAAAACTTGTACCCCCCTAGGGAGGTGGGAAATGGGTATAGTTTAAATTTGATACAACTGACGTATGCGGGCATACCAAATAATTATTTCTTATACATCTCAACTCGATCCGACTCTTTTTCTCGAAATCATAGCCAGTAAAAGTTCTAACTTAAAAACTCGTACGTTTTTTTTTTTGTTTTTTCAAATTTCGTCTGTAAAGAATTAAACTTTTTCAACTTTTACCCCCCCCCCCCCCCCCCCCAAAGTACAAACTAGATAAAATTTGTGATTTATAGAGTTGCTATTCGAAGGAATTGGTCAAGTATTAAAAAAGTTACAGTGTATACAGCGAAAAAAAAGCCCACATCAGAGTAAAACCAATACCTTCTCGCTTTGCATCGAAGTTAAAAATTAAAGGTTACAATAATATTTATGGAAGACTATAGATAGGTTATTTTTATACAAAGTAGAAGACTATAATAAGTTCTACGTTTTAATAAGGAAATTAATTATTTTTTTTTTTTTTTTAAATCTTTTGTTGCATCAAATTTATTTTTTGCTTTACTAAAATCAAAACCTAGTTTTACGCCATAAGAAATAATCATTGGAAAAAAAAAACAATTATATATTTAATGTTGATTAATATAATGTATCACACCAAATCTAACTTAATTTATTATTAAATTACAAACGTATTTGTTTAATACAAATTCACAACGTTTTATGAGCGTATTACTTAATATTTTTATGTTTTTATTAAATTTCGACCATGTTGATTAATTTACCGGTTAATTTATATGAGCTTCATGGTATTATTTTTAATTTAAATAATTTTGTCTATGAGTAAAAGCCATTTTAGTTAATATAATAGTACATTTTTTGTCCATCGCACAGGCTGAACCAGTAATCCGATAAGTAATCTGAAAACAGATTTGAATTTGTCATGAAGTTTACTTGAGATCGGTCAGCGTACTTTTTTGATATCTTATTCCTACTACGCATAAAACACGTTTGAACATTTTATAAAATTTAAATTTTAAAATCAAATTTGGAAAGGGTTAAAACTAAAAATTGAAAAAAGTGCTCTGACCGATCTCAAGTAAACTTCATGACAAGTGAATTAGTAAATTCATATCTGTTTTTTGATTGCTTATCGGATCAATGGTTCACCCTGTGCGTTGGACAAAAAATTATGTGTTTTGGCTGAAAAAAACGGTCGGTATCCAGGGGCCTTAAGCTGCGTGACGTTTTGGAGTTGCAGTAGGAGGAGAGGGATGTGGGTAACTTTCGGAGGGTAATGCATAGCAGCAATGCATCCCACCTGTTGCCCAGCGTTATTGATTTATTGCGGAGAAACGCACCCTACTGGTTTGACTTCCATTTATGGCCTTGCAGTTCTGGTAATATAATAATTGCATAATGATTTATACAGGGTGGCCCACAATTATTTGACAAATGAAAAAACTTTTGTTCTAGTGAATATTTTTAAGATTTTTTTTTTAAAAATAATTTATACTCATTTGCGATATAAGCACCACGGGTTTCATTGCGCTTACCTGTTTTACTTTTTTAAATTGTTTTATTACATTTTCAATTTTTTTTCAAATTGAATTCATTTTATTCAAAATAATTTTTAAAAAAGAATGGGTGAAAATCTCAAAAATATTCACCAGAACAAAAGTTATTTCATTTGTCTAATCATTGTGGACCACCTTGTATATGAATAGTTACAAAACTCAAATATGCAATTAAATATTTTAATAAATAACTAATTTAGTAAAGTTTAAAACACGAATTACGCTACTAATTTGTATTTAAAACACTGTTGTTTTATTTGTTAGTATTTACTGTGGTTTGATTTAGTATAACATTACTCCTTAAAGTATAGTTCTAGAAGTATCGCCCCAATTTGTTAAGTAGATTTTTATACAAGAAACTATGTTTAACATTTTTTTCTGTAATGTTGATTTAGAAATTGAGTTAAGTATACTTGATTTAAATATTTTATCTTTATTTATAAATAATTAAACTTAACTGCTCTTGAAGATTTTTTTTTCTTTGATGCGGAGCTGAAAAGTTGTATTTACAATGATGTGTTTTTATTTATTTATTTTTTTTGTGTCTACCGGTCTTCTAAGCCACTTATCCGATTTTTTCGTATAGCAACTCTAAAGATTAGAAGTCGTAGCTGTTTGATAAATTTAAGAAGTGTATCCCTTTCCCTTTAAAATGTAGAAAAAAAAATTGTTCGACCTAAAATTCGTATCCACCATTTTACTAAAATGTATTTTTAAGTAAATAATTGTCATTAGGTACAATGCTTTTAACAATATTTTGTATTTTTGTCTGTAAATACTGGACTTACCTTACTTACTCACTACTACTAATACTAATTACTACTACTACTCACTTACGTGCTATACTTTCTTACTATGCTGGTTTATACTTGGTTTGGAGTTTGGACTGTTCTGGTTTGTACAAACTACCTATCCTTAGATTCGCATCGAAGCGTTCATTTGAAAGTTATCTTATAACTTTTAATTATAATAATTCCTATATAGACATATGACCTCTCCACCATCCTAATCATAGATAACAATACTTTTTTTTTTTATAGATAAATCTAATTTTATTATAAGTACTATAAAGTACGAACCAGTATTAACTAGTAAAAATTATCTACATGCAATAATTCTTAAAATCCATGTTTGATAATTTTTTTTTTTTTAAACAACTGTGTAGTGAAATGTGAATACTGTAGGCAATGGTTTAAACATATACAGTTAAGTGTTACGTATATTATACTAAGTCTATGTTTCTCTTTATATTACTAAGCCTATACAAAAGAAAAGCGACCAATTTTATGCGGTATTTCCTCTTCATAGTTATTATCCGCCCGTTTATAAACTATGGCGGGGTACCTCTGCTTGACACGCGAGAATCCGTTATCCGTCTTTATTTATAAGTTATGACCCTTTGTAAAATTTTCAAGGGGATTGATAATAACGACTTTCTATTTTATTATTCATTACGAACTCCGTACAATGTAATTTATTTCGCCAAGTTATTTCCTGATAGTGTTCTACGGCAATTATCTTTCAATTTTTTACCCCATTAAATAAAAAAAACAAAACAACCTTTACCACAAAATATGTTTATGTTATGCAAAATTACACATTTTGCATAACATAATGCCTTTTTCTATAATAACCTCATGCCGTATAAGCTTTTACTTTGACAAATGTTGTTATCCAACGATAAAGAAATTATACTTTATGAAAGGTTGTTAATTTTTCAATATTATGCAAATTGAATTTTCATTCTTACTCCGTCGAGTGTATTTATGAACCTTAATTGAAGTCGAAAGTGTTAAATTCATTTTATAATATACCCATTTTGGTTTTTAAGAGGACTAGTCGCTAAGATGGTTAGCGTCAGTGTACACTGTTTGCCGGGCGAGAGAAACCGTCTGATAAAAAAAGGCCACCCTTCTCTTATTCCCCGTCTCTGGCGACAGACTGACGCGGCGACCCTTCCCGGATAGCGATTTTTTTTAGAAAGGTGTAAAGGTGTGTACACTTAGGCAAACTTTTAGCAATTTCTAAATTTGATTGCGGACGAAGCTAAATCGCATTATGCCTACTTTTTTTTTACAGCCTACCAACCGATTTTATTAAATTGAATTGAACGATGAAATACCACTTGATTTCTATTTGGCATTGAGTATATAAGATAATTATATACTCTTTATCCGGTATATTACGATAAATCTTTAAAAAAAATGGTGTGGTCAATTCTACGTTGAGTATACTATAAGTTTTTACATTCAGGGGGGTTAAAATGTTATGAGTTTATACGTAATTAGTTTAATTAATAGATGGTGTGTGCAAAGTATTCCGCATTGATACATTTTCCTAAAAACGTTTAATATCTTATAAAATAATGTAATTTAATGTGGAATTTAATTCAAAATAGTCTCTCAGCTCTGCATCGAAACTAAAATGTGATATTTGTGGTTGACACCGGCTAACACATTTTCATGTTAACAAAAATTGTTAAAATTAATTAATGTGGCAGATAAATTATCTGTTATATTTTGAAACTATCCTATTTTTTTGTATACTTCAAATAACAATTTTATTACCCATAAGGATTTGACCTTTCTGATATATATCTTCTGAAAATTATTATTTAAAAATAAATCCTTTTCAGAATCAACATTTGTTCTTCAGCGGTGTATAAGACTTTACTCTAATGATCATAATAGGGTATACCCTACAATTGTCAAAGTTAATCTCATACTATAATAATAGATGAAGTCCTAGTGTTCTATTTCTCACTTTGTTTAACGCACATAGTATTATATTGTTTAACAAATCTTTTGGACTTTATTTTAAAAAACAATGTATTTTGTTTCCGTAAAACTCTTGGAATGTTTATCAAACCCGGTTTTGACTTAATTAAAAATGATAATATTATATAAGCTAAGCACTTAGTTAAAAAATCGATACACATTTTATTTGTATTCACATCATCAATGTGACTTAGAAAATAATAAATATTATGTTATTATTTAACAAACAGCTAAGCAACTATGGTTATTATAGTTAAAAAAAAAAGTTAAGTATTTCAAAAACCCTAAACTACAAAAAATAATTAACTTTATTGTTTACGCGTATTTTAGTAGCAATGCTATCATTGTCAGGGCTTACAACAGATTTGGTCTGAACTTTTAAATATTTGGTTATTTTAATTCTTATCCATCATGTTATAAGAGGTTAGTGAAGTGTGGTGAAACCACCATTATATTTATATACCATTCGGTTCAGAAGAATGAATAAAATTTAAAGACAATTTGACGACAGTCAGTTTTGGTTCAAACAATGCTTTTTTTGGACTGTGATTGGTTTAGAATATGCAGATTTACACTGTACTAATTTTTTGAATAGATTTTTATTTTAAGTTATTACTAAAACGTTTAGTTAAAACAGCGATAGATATTTTGTTTATACGCGAAGCTATTAAACGTCCAAAGATGATATTTACAAATTATAATGTAAAAGTTCGAATTTATCATATTTTAACAAGTTTAATGACAAAAACCTTATAACTGTAAATAATACGTTATTATTTTTTTGTTTTTGCAGGAACCTCATTTACAGCCGTCAATTCCTGGGGGTCCTGCTGAAATACAACATTTCTCATTATTGGATTAAGACAGTTGTGGTTATAGTTAGTATAAACGAAATTACTGATAATTTTAAAATAATAATTGTTTTACCTTACCTTAGGAAACTTGAATAATGGCAACCGATTCTTACAATTTTCACTGACTGGCAACATATCTTCTGTTTTTAATTTAATAATCGTTCGTGGTAAGTATAGCCATAAATAATGATGATTAAAATAATTATTAATTTTTGTATTTTTTTAACGAACATAATTTACAGCGACCAATTTTTGTGACATGCGCTGAGTGGCTACAAGTCATCTTTTTTTAATTAGAATAGTCGTGTTTGGTGAGTATATACATAATAATTGGTTATTGTAAAATTTTAACTTTTTTTTTCTTCCCCCAGGAAGTATTTATTTATAGCAACCAATCTTATAGCTGCTCATTTCAACTATTGTAGTTATCAAATGGAGTATTTGCTGTCAATTCATAATCTGGAATAATTAAGAAATTACAAGTATTTCAAAGAATTCAATATTCTTTATGATTAAGGTTATAATATATCAACCTAACAAGATGTGGATTAAGTGGAAATTATAATTTGTTTATATACTTGTAATAAAATATTTGTTCATACATTCCAATACTTTTGAATATATTCTCCTAAATATATTAAAAAAAAAAATTAGAAAAGGCAGAGTAAAAAAGGAGGAGAGTAACTACTCCAAAATTAATTTACTCAAAATTGTTTGTTGCGCCTTGGTTCCAAAAGAAAAGTCTATTTAATTAAATTGTATTTTTCATGGTCTCTTCGGTTTATTTAAAATCTATTCTAGGAGAGTTACTAATTTAAGGGAATGAAAATCCCTTTTACTGTTTTCTGCGGTAGGTAAATAGGGTTCCAGAAAAAAATGTTACCTAAAAACCATATCATAAAAATTGATCGGTTTTTAAAATAAACTGTGTACAATATCTAAAAGTTAACATTTAAACCTTAAAAAACTACCTAAGTGTACCTCAGGAAACTCTGTCTTATTTTAAATACGTTTTTATTCATCTTTTATTTAGAATGTACCAATGGGTTAAAATACTTTTTAGAAGTATCTTTTTACAAGACAATATATTGTAACTGTTACGCTCTAAAAATACCCTAGAAAAACTTTTACAACAAATATTTCATAGAAAAAGTTACTAGTTAAAAATACATTTTTTTAATTTAAAGCCCTCTACAGACAAAAGTTTTATTCGTGACGTGATATGCAAAAAGCATATCCAAAGTTTATGAATGTTTGTTTATCAATAATATTAGAATACATTTAACGTGCTTTTAAGTAATCTAAATTTTAGTTCTTGTCACTAATATTCCGTCTCTTTTTAGATTATACCGCACTATCAACACTAAACAATTAAAGAATAACATAAAAATAAGTTACAGTGGTTACAGACAAAAAAATCATTATAAAGTATGGTTTAATGTTATAAATTATATTAATAACTAACTAACTTAGAAAATGATTAAAGGTTATACATTATAATGCGAAATAAATTGGATACTCAACGTTTCTGGGCTCATAGAAGTTATTTAAGTACACACTTATGTTGGTCTGTTATTAAATAATACTATCTATAATATAATCGTTTTACTTTTGGTGTGTACATGCATATAATAAATATACATATAGTATATTTAATCTATGGTACATGTAAATATGCACTCCACAATGCAATATTTTAATTTGGTTTGTTGTTTGTAGGACACTGGATTAAAAGTGGACGCCTTGCAAAGAGCTAGTGGCCGTCTTTGTTAAATCAACCGATTTATGGAGCGCTTTCCATGCAGCTTATAACAATTAAAAAACTGGGAAAGCTACCTATCCCTAAGAAAAGATGCTTGGAATTGGGAATACCACTCAAAAAATTCTTCGATGCGAATTTTAGATGGTAATATTATTAAATATCAATATAAATTACAATATAGACATTAGGTATATGTGTTTATGGTGATAGGTTGTATGTATTTTCGGAAGACATCAATTTTCTCGAAAAATAATTAAAATTGTACGATTACTTAGCCGTCTACAGTTATAATAAAAAAAAATTGTTTGATGTTTGATAGAGTCCCACCAACCTAATCTAAAAAACAAAACTATAAAATTGACTCGAAAAAAAACGAAATTTGGAATATTATGGCTGAATTGGAACAATGAATGTTTTGAGAATGAAAAAAGTGAAATAAGATAGTTAAAGTTTCCAAGTAAATAAACACACCCCTGGACCTCATATCCTCGAAATTGGGCTTATTGAATTATCGGGTGAATGAAAAACTAAACGTTTTAGAATCTATATAATAACATACCTACTATTTTACAAAATAAATGTAAAAGTGTGTAGTGAGTAGTATATTTGTCAGTCGATATAGCGGTTATCATTATTATTTACTATCGGTGAATTATTTACCTAAAGTAAATAGTGTTTGGTACGGTTATGATTTTTAAACGCTACAATAGCTATTGTCAAAGTTAATTGTCAATAAATAATAACAGAGAGCAGTCACATTAATATGTTAGCGTCTCCAAGATATTTAATTTATTTTTTACACTCCCTTTAATTTTAAAACTGTGTAGCTCGTTAACTACTCAATCGATTTAGCTAATTTGTATGCCTAAAATTAAATTTAAAAAAAATAAACACGATCATCAAAAAAAAATTGGGGGTTACCATTTAAAAATCTAAAGTTGATATGGTTTTAAACGCATAAGGGATGGTGTTAAAATTTTGAAAAATACATTAAATTTGTCCCACCTAATAACTATAATAGTACAAAAAAAAAATAATTAAAAAAGTCTAATATCTTCTAAGATATTGAGTGGTCCTTAGTTAACTAATCACCCGTTATTATAATAATATAGTATCATAACTTACTAGATCTATGAACTTGTCAACATTTATTGTGTTTTAAATAATAACATTGATATTAAATATCCATAATCAATGTGAATACCAAGATGGAGTTTTGCTCAAGTGACAAGTCTATAAAACCTATAACCTTACTTATAAAATGTATGCACATCAAATATCAAAATTAAAGGTACTTATAATAATAATATGTTATTTAAAATAAATAGAGTAATTTGAATTATGCTTGATGATATTTTAATTGAAACTTTTATTCTTACAGTATTATGTCTTTGTTCTGAGAAACTTATAAATGTGTAGCTTTGTGTTTTAATATATTGGTATCTGAATTCAAAGAAAAAAATAACATTTTTTATGAAAAAATTGAATCTTCAATCATCATTTACTGAATCAACAATAGGTAAGATAATGTATTTATTAATATAGGTGTATTGTATAAGTACATTTTTTTATTAGAAAAATATAATTAATCGTTTTTCATTATTCATGAACATGTAAAATGTTTTTAAATAATAAGTTTTTTTGGATTACTTATGTTTATCATACTTAATATGTTTAATTAAAATGCGTTACTTAAAAATTAACGTTTGACTTAAAAATTATCATACTTGTATAATTATAAAAAATATATGTGTATACTGATATTTGTTGCTTAACCATATAATTATTTAAGTATCTAAGGAACTTATTTAATTTTTTTAATTATATGTTTCAGTATGTTCAATATTAATATGGACTATCTCAACTTAAATTGATATTTGTTATTGTCTACAACTACACTACTACCAACGTCAAATTCGGTGTATTATATTATTGTAGTCAATCAGTCTAATCTTATTCCATCAATACATTGTCAAATGTTGTGGTATTCAATTTTCAGTAAATTTATAGGTGTTTTATTTTAAGGTAAAATATATAAGATCATCAGTTTGCAATAATTTAGTTAATTTCTATGAATTCATCTCTAACAATTTATTTTTATTATTATTTTTTTTTAGTTACTGTGGCACACTATTGCAGATAACGAATTTCCATTAAGTCAGTAAGAAGAAAAAGATGGATTCACAAGTTCAAATCAAATATTAGACAACTATATATATTTAGTTATTCGGCTAAAAATGTAATTCAATAAAATAATTTAAAAGTACTTTATCATTTTAAAAGTGACATAAAGTTTTTAAACACACATATACTTAACATATCTATAATTATTATACATTATTTATTAATTATTAATGATGAATTCTTTATTTAATATTAATTTAATCTAAAATGCTGCTGAGAATGTTAATATTTCTAAAATATGTTATTGTCTTAATCCAAATCTTGAAATTATTTTCATGATGGCATAGTTTTGGCATTAGCTATTACAGAATTTATTGACAACTTTCTAGTGGTTTACGATTAAGTTTTTATAAGTAATAAAGTAAATAAAATTATAAAACACAAAATAGAAAAAAAAAATGTTAACTATTGAATTAAGTGTAAAAAAGTAAATTGAATGAATATACTTATAAATATTTTTTAACTTAAATATGTAAATGGAGATGGATTTCTTCTAGTGGGAAATTATCAAACAAACTTTACTGTCCAAGGTAACTTCCTATAAATACATCACTATATACAGCAATATGTTGTACCTCTATTATTTACAAGTTAATTATAGATATGTTAATTTTATTTAGTCTTAGTTTTTCAATATGATTTAGCAAATAAAAATGTTTATTGGTATCTTATAAGCGTATTATTTATCTTGTTACTTGTTTTTTTATTTTACTATTATCATAATAAACATAACATAATATAGTATTTAAATGTTTGTTAGTAATATTATTATTGAATTTTAAACTTATGACTGTTAAAAAAGCCATACAAAAACAAAAAAAATTGTACTTTTTCATTGTCACTCTAAATTTTTGTTTATACCTCGTACAACGAAAAAAACAATCATTTATTAAATAAAAAACATACTTTTACTCTTCATATTATGAACACATTAAAATAAGTAAGAATAGTCAATACTATGAAATATATACAGTATAATATAGTAGTGTAATATAATAAAGAGTTAATAAATAAATACAGCTTTTAATAATTAAAAACACTGAACTAGAAATAGTTAAAATTAACGCGTTACAACTTTAAATTATAAAAATGAAAATTTATTTTAGTGCACAAGTATTGGATGAACGTATTTCTTATGGAATCCTTTGTTATCTAAACATTTTAAGAAACACACTAGATGCCTTATAAAGATGTTGTTTGACATCTTAAGTGCCTATCATAACCAGTTCAGACAAATGCTAAAATAGTTTCTGTACATATTAAGTTTAGTTTTTGTTTATTTCTGTATATATTCTGTACATATTATCTATAAACTGTATGTAATACAACATTATACTAAAAAAACAAAAAATTGAATGTTATTTATTAAAGTTTTTTTGAAAATATTTTCACTAACAGAATTAATAATTTGACTAGTTAAGACACCAGTACAAGTAACACTTATTAAGACCAAGACGCTAAATATTTAAAGTAAAAACCAAGACGCTAAATAACCATAATAATTGAAAAATTAGAATAATGAACTTTTTTATTAGTTTTCAAGTAGTCGTATTTTTATAATAATTTGTTCTGTGTTGGTATTAATCTACACTAGTAACGAATCGTTTTGGTAGAACCACGGTATATACTCTATATAAGACCGTGATTAGACCACGGTAACCTATGGTTGAAATTGAAAAAAAAACTATTTACTAGGGCTCATAATATTGTTTGTTAACAGCAGCTAATGCCTAATATTCAATACGTACAGGTACACCGCACCGCTAGGAACACTACAGAAAAAACAGATAAGAAGACATTACCCATATAATATTGTTATAGATTTATTATTAGTTCGTTTTCATTGTGACCGACGACCGTCAACTATTAACTTTAATCTACAACCGTATCGTTGATCAATCTTATTTTGTGAAACGTGAGATCCGGCGATAAACGATTTTTTTCTTTAGCTGTAAAACTTATAAAAGCATCTCATATAAGCTAATATTATAATATTACGTATACAACGATTTGTTTTTGAAAAATCGATCAGCACATAAAAAAACACCACGACGTCGTCGTGTCGGCGATGATAGCGTATAATCCTCTAAACAATATTTCCTTATAATAATAATATTACTATGACGTATCTTAAGACAATCTTAAGATCATGGGCCGTCGCGTACTACCGCACAGCTGAAAGAATATTGTGACCCACACTGCAAAAGCGAGTACTTTGGGTAAACAACGATTTAAAAAGTTGTTGTAACAAATCGAGTTTCGTTTGCATAGAGTTGTTTTCTATTCAAATCTTTACTACTAACCTGACCGCCACCACGTGGTATAGGTAGGGTTAAGCGGGACAAATGTAAAAGCGTTTTTTTCAAATGTCAGTAAAAGTATTGAGTTAAAAGTAATTGTCGACGGTATCTAAAAATAGCTTCACTACATATGTTCTGTTGTATAACGGTATTAATAAAAAAGATCCGATAACATGCGATATTTCTACAAAATATATTTGCATAAAAAAACAAACTAGTAAACTTGTGAAATACAAAATCATTTTATGATTGTATAAGTGTTGTATATGTGTATAAGACGGGTTACGCACCATGGCTGTGGTGTACAGCTACTTGGAGTATATACAATTATTTTGTACAAAAATAATATAAGTTATGTGAAAATTGTTAATGTATGATAACATTATATGATATGTGAACGTTTCAAATGAATAACGATATAAATTACAATGACACTGACGATTATCCATACTAGAAACAGCGGCAGAAATACCATGATGGTCAGTAGTTTCAGGAACAGTGCATAAGAAGTCAATATAAGTATCAAAGGTGCAATAGCCGTGAGTAAGAGTACCAGTATGACAATACTAGCAAAAATCAGCACAATAGCTACTGCACTGACCACAACTCCGTAACACACCTTTGCGAATAGGCCTTTGCCCATTTCTCGGATGCCAGTCAGAAAGGTCGTTCCAACAACCTGTTAAATAGATTTAAAGAATACAGCGATAGAGTAAAATTCAACAATTAATTTTAAACTTACAAGTTCTGGTCGGTGGGGTAGGTATATAACTGTTAAAAACAAAATAATATGTAAATTTCTATGAGAAGTTTATTACCTGTGTGTCGACCTGCAGGATCGGCAAATTTGGTTTTCCAAATTCAATAAGTGAAGTTCTGTCAAGGTTTTTGACTTCGGGCAACACCATGCCAAAACCCGGGTAGGAAATCATATGTACATTGCAGTGCAAATGGCGGCTGTCCATCGTCAAATTCCAACTGACTTGTTCTTCCTTATATAACTTTTTAAGAGAGGTATTTTATATTTTAATAGATTTCGGAGAAACTTTTAAGCACAAAATATTTAAATTTCTATGAGAAGTTTATTACCTGTGTGTCGACCTGCAGGATCGGCAAATTTGGTTTTCCAAATTCAATAAGTGAAGTTCTGTCAAGGTTTTTGACTTCGGGCAACACCATGCTAAAACCCGGGTAGGAAATCATATGTGCACTGCAGTGCAAATGGCGGCTGTCCATCGTCAAATTCCAAATGACTTTATCTAGTCCTGACTGGCACGTTGTTCCAATCAACACAACGACCATCAACACAAAAACAGTAAAATACAGTTTAAACATATTGTATTAACTGTAAGAAATTCATTGAAACAGGAAAAATTAGCAAAAACAGTTTGGAGAAATATGTTGTTTTACACTGAAAGGGTGCGGTGAAACAAATGTAATATTAACATCAATAATAACAGTTACTATATAAACAAGCCGTTTTAATACATATGTACCTATATTAAGAGTATTTGCCAGCATATAAATAAGTATATAATGTTTTTTAAATAACACATGTGCTACTTTTTCTCTTTTGAGTGCCGTATTCGTATATGTTAGACTTATCTTTTAAGACTAATTTCCAACTCGAAAATTCTAAAATTGCGCATAAAAAGAAAATAACGCATACATTTTATGAAAAAAATTGTGTTTTATTTTATAAAATATTATTTTACACCAATTCCTTATAACTATAGATATATTGTAGGAAAATGTATTTATTATTTTATCGGGTGAGCCCAGCATTGGTTCACTCTCAAAATAATTGTAATTTTTTATTTTTGTAAACATTTTTTACTACAATATTGAACAATATTTAAATTTTTATCTTTTTTTTTTTGGCATTTTCTAGAGCTTTATCGACCTTTAAAACTATATATTTATTTAGTTAACTATACAGGGCGATCCAACTAACGTAAAACGCTGATTTTCTCGGAAAATATGAATATTTTGAAAAAACATGTTTTCCTATTCTCTTATGCATAAGTTATACTACATTTTTCAATGCTTTGAACATTTGTATTTTCGTCCTTTATACGATTAAAAGGGTCTAAGTTCACGTTTTAAAATGGCAACATATGTTTTTAATTCCATAAATTTGTAGGCGAAAAATTAAAAAATATGTTATCGTTTGAATTATTAGTTTTTATCCATCTAGTCGTTAGCTATGACTTTGTAAAGATATTACATTTTCTCTTAAATATTGTTATATTTCTTTGGTTTTCCAAAGACCGGGAGCCAATAAAATACTTATTTATGATCGCATTGTCCGATAGATGAGTATACAGATAACCAAACACAATAAAATGTTTTGTGATATTTTGGTTGACCAACGATTCATATTTTTTGATTACCGACTTTTCTAACACACCGTCATGACAGGTAGGTTGACGGACCTATATTGACAGCGGCTAACGAATGGCTATTTAACCAAAACAATCAAAAACCGAGTTGGGGGTAGTTTTTTTTAAGAAATGATAACGCGTGATAAGAAATAAATGTTACATAACATGTCATGATATCCCTGACTTATACTTTATCCAAAGTATTGGAAAAACGTATAATAATCTAAAAATAACGTTTTTATGCGCCTTAAAAAGTATAAAATAACCCTCCGGTGGTCTTGATAACCAAATAGGACAAGTGAACTAGAAAAACGTGGGGCGAATCTTTCTACTTAGATATTAAAACCTAAGCTTTCATCAATGTACAATGCAGTTATTTAGGAAAAATAATTCCTATTGAACTAATATATTCTGACAACAGTATTTTATACGACCAAGTTTCTGATAGTATCGACTCCTTAGGACATCTTGAAAGTTTAATATCAAAGTTTCAAGAAAAATATATATGTAAAGGAGTTGATATAAAAGAATAAAATATTATACTTAAAACACAAGTTACAAATATTGATACTTTAATAATAATTGACATAATAATTGTGGTTGGACCCTGGTGTTATTCACCAGGATCACTACTGTTGCGGGCCTAGTCTGGTAATGTGTCGTTCATGATGATGGTTGATGTTGATGTCCAATATGCTGTAAATAGATTTAGTTCGACATAAAATTAGAGAAAATAATAGAGAAATTAAAGATTGACGAAGAATTATTTACAGTATACAAATATGTAAAGATGAGTTAGCCGAAAGAGTTAGAAATTAATATTAAATATTCTGTTAAACTAAGAAATATTAAGAATCCTCTTAAGTGGGCTGATTTCAAGGAGTTTTATTTAGGCAATAACTAAGAATAAATTGTTTTTTTAAAAAATGTACACCATGTCAATTTATTGACAGATTTATTTGTAAAAGTATTATTATTGTTGGAATGAAATCCTTATTCAAAAACGTATCAAAATAAAATTGGTTTTAATATTTTTAAAATATGAAAAAAAAAAATGATATACTTACTTATGTAAATGGGCCTAACACTCGAATAGTCCTGGCCGTGGCTCTCTGATACTTCGTTTCTGAAAATTAATTTTTTTTTAAATCAGGCTCATATTTATTATACATAGTTTCCAGGAACTCTAGGGTGTAAGAACTAAGATCTGAGACACAAATGTTAAGAAGGGGATAGACAACTGTAAATAATAATATACAAATATAAATCATAATAATTGTGTTGGTTTTATGCAGACTTCCAAGCTTCTGTCAGACAAAAATATTTATAGTTTATATGGTGGTAATTTTTTTAAAAAATGTACATGAGTTATCAGGTTTGATCTAGAGCTGAAACAGTTAAATGGCTGCGGGGAAAAAAGATCAATGTCAATTATTGTTTATTCTGAGAAAATCATGTTTTTAACTTCAAAACGTAATACATTTTGCCTGTATGTCTAAATTTCCGGCGGTCGTTACTCTCGATTAATCTGTATTTTTCCTTGATTCGAGTGCATGAAAAATACAATACGTCAATACAAATAATTTGATACCAAAATCTTATTTTCAAAAAAAAAAATTGACATTGATCTGTTTTCCCCCCAGCCCCTTCAGTTTTTTAAATAATACAAAGGCATTTCTATAGTGAACAATTGTGAACTCGAATATTGCATTAGGAAAACTATATGAAATGCAGTTTAATGACGTTGTCGAGTTCATAGGGAAGTGTGACGATTTAGTAGTTGACTCTGAAGAAAAGGTACATTATTCTATTTACTAGTAAAAATACTTAATTATTTTAATGAAGGTTGTATACTTAAATACAAAATGTATATTTTAGATATTTGATTTTATCATTGGTTGGGTAAGCGTTAACACGAATGAACGAAATCACTTGTTACTAGAATTAATGAAACACAAACGGTTGCATTTAATTTCAAAAGTGGAACTTCGTCAAATTCGTAATGAAACTTTAGTGGGAAAAAAACAATATTAATTTATTTTAATGATGTCACTCTAAAACTGTACGGTATTCACATGTAGGTAATACATTTTTTTATTTATATTTTGAATATGCCCAGCAGCGTACACCTCTAATTTGTTATACATAATACTAAATGTAATAGTTGAATTATTGTTGGACCGTTTGAACGAGTTGTTGTTTGGCTCTGCTCTACTAGTAAACCATATCTTATCAAATATAGCCGGCATACAGGGCCGTACTCACCTGGATACGATCTTTAAGATGAACTAAAAATGATCTGATAACGAGGTTTCTTGAAATACTCCTATTTATCCTTTTTTTGTTCACGCCATGGTTGCCATATAATTGTTGTCTGTCCGCTTCAATTGTCCTTTGTAAATTTCTCTTTTTATCTTTAATTTCTTTATGTAACCTTGAAATTTACAAATTTTATAACATTAAAATGATGCTATACTATATTCAGAATAAGAACAGGGTTCGGCGGCCGACCAGTTTTCGTCGGGCGGCGGTCAGGCACCGCCCATTTTACATTTCGTCTGTAGCCCCCACCGGCGGCAGTGTTCGTGCCGCCGAAGCCTGTTCTTATTCTGATTAGAGTATATGTTCAAACACATTTTATTTTTTTATATTGAAAAGTATATTTGCCAAATGTATTCAAATTGAGGGGAAGTAGTCATGTGACTAACAGTTCCCCCTCATTGGTTCTGTATATTTAATAGAATGTATTTAAATGTACATTTTTTGTAAATATAAAAATAAATTTGATAATTTTTAAAAAACGAACATTTTTTTAAGCTTTTGTGGATTTTGAACATTGTTTATCATTAATTAATTTTTAAGTCAAATTGCACCCCCGTCACCCCATCGAATAATATAGATTAAATACGACGTGACGGTACTTTTGTAGATGATTATATCAAATTTAGTTGCCCAACTATATTTATGTCCAGTAACCCACCAAATGAAATTCAATGAAAAAATCTTTCATAGGTTTTGACCATTGTTTGTCAATAATGAATTTATTATGAATTATGAAACCGCTGACAAAATGTCTAAAAAAAACTTACCGCTCTAATTCCATTTCTGCCGTAGACGGCAAAGCGTCCTCTGCAGTCTGAAACATATAAAAAATTAAATAATTAGTGTAAACTTAATGTGTAATAATATACTATTTTAATTACTCTATTATAATTGTACAAATCAAATTGTTTTTTTTTTATATTTTACTGCAAGTGTATAGGATCATGGTACATAAAATGTGCAACCCGGACCGCTCTTATTCTGAATAGAGTATTGAAATAGTAGAAAATATCGCAGACAAGTTGGGTATAAAATTGTCAGTAACTAAAGCCTTTCGTACGCTTTCAAACATTTTAAATAAACCAAAAAAAATCACAAGATGTCACGAGGGTGATCAATACCAAATTAACAATCCTAATTAACCTAACCAGCAGAGTCTACAAATGCGATCGATAAAAATCAAAATTATCTACTGGATGGCAAATATTACAAAATACTGTCGGTTGACGGATCAAAAATTACTGTTAACTGTCAAATTATTTTTATTATTTGTGTTAGATAGATATACTATTATATAAACTTTGGAAAAATGTGTTAAGTGTAATATTTGTTTGCGGTTTTAAAAGTAATTCATTTGTAGCAGTTATCAAATTTTAATATTTAATTCTCTGCTAAGTATATATCACAAAAGTATATAAGTATTTATATAAAATGTTCACTCATACATTTTCGTATAACATATTTTATGAAGGTTAAAATATAATTTATCTATTTTTCATCTAGATAAAATTGTATTTATCTTTTATCTTTTAACTAGATAAATGTTAAATGAATAATTCAATATCTTATCTAGATGATATATTACTCAATTGTCCGTTATCTTATCTAGATAACTTTATAGTTTTTATAGAAAAAAAAAATGACCGCAAGTCAATTATTTGTCGGCTGGACGCCTCTCGCGCAAAAAAACAGGTGCGTCGAATAGCCGACAAAACGGCCCGTGCCAAGCGAACCGAGCATAAATGTAGTCGGCATACAGGGCCGTACTTACCTCAGAACCACTTTCCAGATCTTCTATAAAAATTTTTAAATCTTGACATTTGGACAAACACAATCTTAATTTTTTATTTCTGGCCCTTGTTAGTGGGCTATTTTCAGTTACTGCTAAAAGTCTTATTTCTTCGTAATATTGTTGACATTTGGTTATGACATGTTGCTTTTCTTCTATTAGTATGTTTTTAATCCTTTAAATTTACAAATTTAAAAACATTAAAAAGATGTACAAACATAGGTTATTAGGAAATAGATAAGCATGCAAAACCAAATAGTTAATACTAATTTCATTTAGAACTATATTCAAGCTATATAAGGTTAGTAAGTACTTATGTTCTAACATATTTTATTTTCTTATTTTGAAAAGTATATTTTCCAAATAAATTCAAATTGAGGGAAAGTAGTCATGTGGCTAACAGTTCCCCCTCATTGGTTTTTTATACTTAATATATTGTATTTAAATGTACATTTTTTATAAATATAAAAATAAATTTGATAATTTTTTAAAAACGAAAATTTTTTAAGCTTTTGTGGATTTTGATTATTGTTTATCATTAAAGAATTTTTTTTAATTTTATATAAATAGTTATTTTTAAAGAACCTGAAATTATGAAACCGCTGACAAAATGTCTAAAAAGACTTACTGTTCTAATTCCTCGGACGCTTCAGTGGCCGTGGCCAACCGGTCATTTAACGGCAAAGCGTCCCTTGCAGTCTGAAATATATAAAAAATTAAATAATTAGTGTAAACTTAATGTGTAATAGTATACTATTTTAATTACTCTATTATAATTGTACAAACCAAATTGTTTTTTTAAAAATATTTTCCTGGAAGTTTATAGGATCATGGCACCTATCAATATGTAAAAACAGATTGACAGGTAAGCCAACCTATAATGACCTCCACTCCCTAAATCTATTGAAGAAGTTCAATTAGTACTTGACGAACGCGGTGTTCAAACAAATAGATAAGAGTTATTTGTATTAATAAACAACAAGGAGTTCAAATGTGTAGTTTTCAGTTGCGTTTCTAATTTAAATACTCTTGCAATAACAAAATGGTTTTACATGGGCGGTACATTTTCATACTACCCTAATTACTTCACACAAATGTTTACAATACATGGTTTTATCAACGGCTATTATATAACACTCGTTATATGTTTACTATCCAATAAAAGTACAATATCTTGCACTTTTTGCCTAAAATCAATTTGTGAATATGGTTTTCAAAACCATATATCACCGCCCGATGTTGTAATAGATTTTGAGAAAACTATTCAATTTTCATGTAAAACTGTTTCGCCTTTAGATAAAGTTACACGGATGTCGCTTTCATCTAACATTATCGTGGAATATATGATGATAACATTATTTTCAGCTAATTCATAAAATAACAATGTTACTAACAAGAAGAAGAAGAGACTTACCTTATATTCAGAAGACTGTTCCAAACTTTCTACAGAAGCTTCAGCGTAATGTGTGTTTGGTAATGTTGCCTTAGCGTTTTGGTTATCATCCTAGGTTAACATAAATAATAACACATGTATAATTAGTTGTAAAATTGTAATAAAATTGTAAGCTCAATAAGTCGCGAAGCGACCGAACAAACCTTTTAGAAAACACGACAAGGTATGTACTATATACAATATTATAACACTGTGTAATAGTAAGTCTAGAGGCAGGAAGTGAGTTCTTGTAGTAAATATACACACATACACACCCCGATTAAGAGACTAATTTATAAATATTTAAAATAGCCATTCATCGCCACTTCCCCCTTGCTTTTCTTCTATTACAAATCTATTCCAAGAATTTTCTAAAATCATTGTGGACAGAGGCAGTTAACTTAACAATGTTTGTGTTAAAACGCACAGGTAATTCGGGTCAAGTAAGCAAATCTCCTTATGAATTATGGTTCGAAAAATCATGTAAAATAGACAAGTACATAGTAGGTAAAATATACAAATCCTATACCTATACCTAGTTTGCTAACTATCAAATAACAAAACAAAGTACCTCCTATTGTACCGTTATTCCACTTCTAGTCCTATATTACTTCACGGTAATTATATTGATCAGTGTACCAGAAAAGTTTAGGATGTAAAAAAAATATATGTAGAAATAATTTAAGTAAAATTGTATGTTGTAATTATTATGATTACTTTCTGGACGTTGTTTACGGCCGTTTACCTTGGTTGACTAAGTATAAAGAAGAAAATTAACTATCAATATTAATGTTCTTATATTCTAAGAACATCCCTGTTCGCATACATAAGTTTATGAGAAAAATATACAAGTAATCGACTCCTATCAGTATAATGTGTTATTTAATTAGAAATATTGAAGTCGTAAGTATAGGTAGTACCTATAATAAAATACGTTTAGAGTTTTTTGTTACTTCTGCTAATAAAATAAAATGTGATAAACTCTTCATATTTACTTTTTAGAATTCCTATTTAAAATTAAACATAATATTTGTACTATTGTTTTATTATACCAAACAGTAGATACATTTTTGTAATTAGATCCGAAAAATAAATCTTTAATAATATGGTCTTATCTATAATTAACTCACTTATCTCTTATCGGCGATTTTAAACTGCGCCCAAGGCACAGGTAAACACAAAATCATACAATATGTAAACTGCGACCGAGTTTTTATCAAGTGTAAAAAGGTTACATGTTAACTGCGCCCGAGTTCTTATCGAGTGAAGTTAAGGGTCATTTATACTATTTAATTTAATGTAGGTATGTTTCTATTAAAATTGCTTTTAACTTTTCTAAAAACATAAAAATATTTGGATGAGTTGTTTAAAAACTAGAACTAAAATGGGTATGGAATGACTCGCATGCATTGATGGTTAAAAATGGCTCTTCTGATGCTTGAGCCATATTTCAGGTGATACTGACTTCTTCACACTATAATAATCTACTAAATAATTCGCAAACGTGTCACTCTTTCGTCGTCGGCCTTAGATATCATTAAATAATTTATAAAATACTCAGTTACACTGTTTATGAACCCCTGAAATATTTAGTATTAATTAGAGTAGTATATAAGTTATATTAATATTTCGCAATTGGAGCAACAGAGTATCATGCGTAGACGCGGTCGGCCTAAAAGAATGTGTCTATTATTTAAAAACCGGGGAAAGTCTATAGTATCGAATTACAGACAAAAAGCAAAACTCGCTCCAATACCTAAGCTTTTAGAAAAACTCATAATGTCCATTCTCTCACAGACATTTAAAAATACCTTAGACTCCAATCGACATGGTTTTTTATCTGGCAGGTCGACCGACACTAATTAGATTTGTTTTCTATCTAACTTAATAAAATCTACGGAAATTGGCCTTCAAGTAGACGTTATATATATATACTGATTTTAGTAAGGCGTTCGACTCTGTTAACCATTCAATCCTTATTTCTAAACTTAAATCCATAGGCATCTCTGATCCTCTTCGATCCTGGTTTAGCTCTTACCTGTCAAACAGGTGTCAACAAGTTAAAGTAAATGACCATCTATCCTCACGTTTTCCTACTACCTCTGGAGTTCTCCAAGGCGGTCACATTTCTCCTCTCCTATTCCTTATTTTTATTATGGGCATTGTTATACACAATTAGATTAATATAAATAATAATATTCGCTGATGTTTGTTATGAAACCCAAATTACACGAATGGCAAGTTGTGCCGGTGTAGCACTCGCGTATGGTAGACAATTGTACCATATGTTGCATGGAGTTTGTTTGGTCAACACTAGGCGTGTCTGAATAATTAAAAGCAGGAGATAACTCATTTTCTTTTTGGCCGTGTGGCCATATCTGATCATTGTGCCTTAGTCAGAACCATCATTTAAAACTACTTTATGACTAATATTATCAGTAATTGTACCCTTCTGCCAATTTTCACCTGTTTTTCTGTAATCATTAACTAACACACCATCCCCCTTATCTAAATTTAAGTCTCTTTTACCCCCGTTTTTTATTTGTGTTACTTGATTATTAATAACTACTTCGTTGGTGTTTGGTATTAATAAATCAAATAGTGTTCGTGTCGAATGACCCAACATGAGTTGAGCGGGAAATTCGTGTGTTGTCGGGTGAGAAGGGACTCTTGTTAAATGCTTAATACCTAGTTTTTTACAGGCGTGAAAAGGCGTGCATTCGGGCTTTACTTCAACGTCGGACTTGTTTCATGCTATAAAGAAGATGGCCGTCATATGTCTGATGTAATTTTTAAAAAATGAAATGGCACTCATTTACATATCATAAAATATTAATAAAATGTTTGTACATCTAAAATATACTGAGTTACGTCTATCTATTTTTGACCCTATTCGTTGGCAGCGGGGGCACGCTGCACCTTAACTATCAATTCATTGTTTTTCACAAACGCGTCGTACGCAAACACACGGTGAACGACACTCCACTGCGCTATAGTGATAACTAAATGGCATTATCTGACGGATCGAATGAGCTTATCTAGACCTGCCTACTCCCATTCAATGTTGAGAAAAACCCATCTATTTTTGTCCCTATTTCCGTGGCTCACCCTGTATTATATTGTATTAAACTTATATATATATACATTATAATAATAATGTACGATTGTGTTAAATGAAAGCGACATCCATGTATGTTTATCCGAGGCCAAATAGCGAGCGAGTGCTAAAACACTCGGATATCTGCCGTCCTCATTATCAATGCTAATTCCACATGCTGACAAGAAACCTCGTCATGGCAATTTATGCAATTTGGTAAAAGTGGTAGAAACCCTAAAATGTTAATATTCCCGTGATTTTATTGATTCGGACGCTGTTTGCATTTCATACCGATGACGAGAAGCTGGGCGCAGCTTACATGTAGGTACTAATCTTTTTCCACTTGATAAAAACTCGGGCGCAGTTTACACATACGTTTTTTAAACCAAATTATAAACGAGGCGCGGTTTACGTATGCCCAAAAACTCAATAGATAATCGTTTTCTTGCACCCGGCCTTAAAGGTGCGCGTCCACAAGTCCGCATCGGACGGATTTTAGTGTGCTATAGCCAATACTGGAAAAATTGTACATCCGGTTGAAACGACCCGTCCGATGCGGACATATGGACGCTTGCCTTAACACGTAAAGATTGTCAGCTGGCCCTGGACAAGCGGAGTTGTGTGTGCGACCGTTTCCCTAAGTATGACAATGAAATATTTTTGAAATTCATACGTACGGATTGTAACCACCGAGAGCAGCAATAGTCAACCAGGTAGGCACAACCGAACCCCGCCACAAATCCGCCGGCCGCATACAATTTAAGTGACATCATGTTTCACAAAATCGAGTATGTTGCTGAAACGTGATGACGAATAACGAAAAACTGAATACTGTTATAAGAATAACGAAAAACTGAATACTGTTATAAGAATAACGTAAAACTGAATTCTGTTATATAATAATAAATAACAACCAATAATACCTAACAATGATTTAAAAAGCCAATATTATTATTTATTCTATTCGGATAGCTTTTAATCAGCTGTTAAAATTCCGAGCTTTTTAAAAACCCAAAAATGTTTTTTTTTTAATACATTTCATAACCAATACTCTTTAATGTCTATACAAATGACCAGGCCATTATGGGAACTACTCGTCGTTTCCTGTATGCCGACGATTTAGCGATAACTGCGCAGGGGAAAACTTTCAGTGAAGTGGAACACACACTCGCACATGCGCTGGAGAAATTGGACAGATTCTATACACAGAACTCACTAAAACCCAACCGAGCAAAAACGCAAATAAGTGTATTCCAGCACAACCAAAATAGGTTATTATTTGTTCGCGGCTTTTGGCGATTTAAATAAAAATTGTAACATTTGAATTTAAAAAACTAGTAAACGAGTAAAACAACATTTTTTTGTTACTATGTAATAGTCATAATATGTCATAAGTGTAATTAATCATTAACGTGTATTAATAGTCCTACAACTTTACAGGTTGAATTCTAAAATAGTGCAATTATATAAAACAAATGTGTGGTTCAATCATCTGTATGAGAAGTATAATAAATTATGTAAAACATAAAAATAAATAACATTTATATTCGCAATTTGAAGAAAATCCGTCACGCCTTTACTGTGACCTGCCCTTGTTAGAATATGGCTGCTGTTTTTCGTTTACATAATAGCGTTCAATCAGCCAATCAGAAGGTCCCATTTGAGCGCACGCACGTGATAGGCGGGTGTACGACAAAATTTAATGTTAGGTATAAATTCAGGGTTGGACTAGCTCACCGGACATCTCAGTTTAAAAACGTTGGGCCTCCTTGTTCAAAAGTTGTATTCAATGATTCAGTAAGTGAATAATTCGATTTCTTTTAGTAATTACATTAATTTGACGGTATTTAATATTATGATGTAATATAAGGATGAACCGACAGACATACAGGCTGACATTACTGGACTGGACAATTTTCATCCTGTTAATTCAATAGAAATATTAAACATTCCAGTAAGTAAATGAATTAACAGTTTTATAATTTATTTGAATTTAATTGTTTAAAAAATAAAATGTTTACCTATACGATCAGTCAAAATTCAAGGGCTCACCAGAAAAAACAGACATGTCTATTTTTTTATAACAACATTTTAATTATTATGAATTATACAAAAACTTTAACTAGATACTCGACAACATATATATATATATATATATTAGTATTATACAATTATTTGTTTAAATAACATAAAATCAACAAATTTTAAATAACCTTCGGTCACTCGGCCGGACAAGTGGAACGTGACGAAAGTCTTCGTGGCGAATAGTTGTGGTTCAGAACCGAAGAAAACCCTTTTTTTTTTTGCATTTTCTTAATTATTTTTGAGACTTCTTAACGGGTACAATAGGTGAACGTCACAAAGCTCGGTGTTTTCTATGTTTTCATTTGTTTATACATTTATCGGAGTTGCTTTTCTTTATTATAATGAAATATATAAATAAATGTGCCTCCGCAATGAGCAAAAATTAAACAATTTTTAACAGTAAAAGTACATTCAGTACAAAACTAAACGATCCAAAGATTTTGAAATTTTTTATTAGCCTATACTCGGTCAATATGTACTATTTTAAAAACACAATTAAGTGTTTAAATAGCATAAAATCAACAAATGTAAAATAACCTTCAATAAAATAAAGGTCTACAAAAGTTAGATAAGGGCAGATCATGACCGAGTCGTGCATTCGGAATACATTATATTGTTTGTTTAATCTCTCGAATATAGAGTGCACTCTTATCTTGTCAGTGTTTTAAATATGTTATATTTTGTTAGTTTGTCCTATCTCATAATATTCTAGTTTAAAGCCACCTTGACCGAATTCTCTGGCTTAAAGACGGCGTACCCGCGACATTTATGCATTTACTTGAAAATAAATAAGAAAAAGTTCAATTTTGTCAAATTATTTTTGTTATATTACTTGTCCACCCTCTGATTGGGGTTCGTTTTATTAGTTACCACGTTCAATCGTTCTGACTGCATTTTTTTTTTTTGACATGGACATGTCTTATGGCAGGGGTCGTTCACAGTGCTGACGTCATTAAGTATATATATATATATATTTCTTCTGTCCGTGTGTAAGTATGCAAACTTCTCTCGATTAATGACTATATTTTTTTTAAATTTTTTTATGTCAACTTTTTTTGAGTGAAGTTAAACGGTTCCACGTTAAATACCCAAACAATTACCCATTAGAGTGAAAATGTCTTAGTGGCGTAACGGTTAACACTTTGAACTAATAATCAAGAGGTTTCGGGTTCGAATCGAGTCAGGCTCAACTACCTATTTTGTATTTTTTTAATTTTTTAATTTATATTTCAACGGTTAGAAACATTTGAAGCCTCAAAAAAAATCAATTTAACTTGACCTATCGGCTTCTAGACAAAAAAAAAAATCTATTATCGTCAGCGGATTTATATTACACAATTTTTTCTTTCTCTTTATAAGAATAACTACAGTGATCCGATCAGCCTAATACGCCGGCAAAGATAACAGATATGGACATAGGTTTTAAGTACTCATGAGCTCGACAAAACAAAAAAAACTCCCCGTTGACCGGCACCCCGTACCGGTAAAAGGGCGTTTAACGACACCAAAGCACTGTGTACTATTATATAAAGCCGTGACAAGACGTGACAGCGTTTCTCGGTGATGTCAAAAAAAAAAATGAGTTGGCCGTCGAAACGACTTTGCCCTTAAAAAAAAACGTCACAAAAAACCCGTACCTATCGTCGCTCAAAATCCAAAAAACCTTCAAGTACTTAAGGGCAAAGACTACGACGGTTTTATGTTGTAAGACTTGGTGGTGATAGGGTTTTTCATTTTTTTTTTTTGAGAAAACATGTACGGCAATGGTCGATTGTACCCCATATGTTACGGCCCCACTAACAATAAACGCGATTTTTCGCCATTACCCTTTGTCTTAGGGTCACCAGCCCTTTACATAAAGGTTCTGGCGCGATTCAGACAGGTCGCCGACGTCAAAATGGCATAAAAATCCACTCCTTGACCGAAAACCCGCCAAAACCAAAAAACTTACCCGGCCGCCGGCGGCCGTTGCTATGCAAAATAACAAAGCCTGAAAATTACTAATTTTCAAATGAAAATGGGAGTTTTCCCGGATTTCTCAGCCGCTAGGGCGCATCGAAGGCCGCTCGATCCCTCGTTAGATCCACGAGATCACGGTCTGCCCGACGATGCCAGGCGCGCGAAGAAACAGCGGTTGTTAGCGCCGCGATTTGCCACTAAACCTACTGCGCTTAACCACGACGTACCCTGTTAGTTTCGCGTCTTCCGCCGGTCTCAGGGCCTCGGCCTGATGTTGCTTAATGTTGCCTACAAAATGTTGTCTTACTGGCCCCACTCGACGGTGTCGAGCCACGGACAAAGGAGAGATCTCAGGGGACGACAAATGCATGTATATGCTAGTCGAAGGGTTTGCTATAATATGTGCTACAGCTTGTGTCTACGGTATGTGTCTATTTTTCCAATCGTAAATCCATCGGTTCAGCACTAATTACTCGGTCGACAGCAATATGCACCTGTGTAGGTAATAACAGCTGTTGTTAGGCTTTTAGTTATTAGGCTTTTGTGCTGGCCGATTTCAGTATTAATATTACTTGTTAGCGACCTCGAGTAAACAACCAATGTTTCACCAGACGTCGAACAGACACGCAACGCGAAAGTATTTTTTGTTGTTACGAGTCAATCCAAGTCATTTCAAGTCATTCCAAGTCATTCCAAGTCATTCCAAGTTTACCGAAGTCTTTAAAGGATGTATGAATACATTGCGGCGGCATTAGCGGGCGGCGTCGTGACCGGCGCTGGTTTTCTCTATTACAATGTAAGTATCGACAGTCCAGTAAACCTACCCTAATGCCTCGGTGCTTCCTTAAATAATAATAATAATTATAACTATAAACAGAGGAAATGCGCCGCAAAGTACGCCGCGGAGTATGAGAGATTGCGTCGTGAGCACGCAAGAGAAATCGACAACTTAAACAACGAATGGGCGCGAGTGCTTTCAAATAGCAATGACGCAATGAGAAAGCTGCATGAAGAAAAAGATAAGCTACAGTCAAGTTACAATGATGTAGTAAACAAAATGCGAATGCTGCAGCATGAAAACGAAAAGCTCGAATCGATACGTCAAAACCTGCAGGCAAAAAAAGAAAATCTAGAATCAAGTTATGACGACGTAGTAAACCAAATTCAAATGCTACTGGCGGAAAAAGAAAAGCTAGAATCGATGTGTCAAAAGTTACAAGCGGAAAAAGAAAAGCTAGAATCGATGTGTCAAAAGCTGCAGGGAGAAAATGATAAGCTAGAATCAAATAACGCAGACATACTAAACCAAATTCAAAAGCTGCGGGGCGAAAAAGAATTGCTAGAATCGATATTTCAAAAGCTGCAGGGAGAAAAAAAAATGTTAGAATCGATATGGCAAAAGCTGCAGGGAGCAAATGAAAAGCTACAATCCGACTACGATGAAATATTAAACAAATTGGAAAAACTGCAGGAAGAAAAAGAGAATCTTGAGTCAAAGTACAACGACATAGTAAACAAATACCAAGTACTGCAGAAAGAAATGAAAAAAAGAGAATCGGCACACTTGGGCGAGATGGAGATAAAGACAGACGAGCTAAACGATTTAAAGTTCAAATTAGGGAAAAAAACGCATCGCTTAAATTGCACCCAAACGGCATTGTACCAGCTCGAAAATGGTCCCCGCCGCCGCCCTAGGAACGTGCAGATGGCCAATAAGGGCGGTAAGTGAAAATACAAATAATAGCAGTTTTTTTTTTTTTAGGGACTATAACACACGCCTCGCAATTAATCTAACTACTACCCCTTGATGATTTCAGTGAGCGTTGAGTTATGTAACCATAGACCAACCAATTGACAACCGGTTGTTCGCACTCGGTTGCTCGCACTCGGACGAGCACACTGCTTTTGGGCGTCGACGATGTCAACCTTTAAGTTATCCATAGTATTAATATGTTTGTGACGATTTTAACGAAATTCTTGATCTGTTTGAAAGGCCGGTTGCTTATGAAATATGACACGGTTGAAACGTCGGCCGCGGCTTCGCACGGTGGCACACAGGTGCGACAGGTGGATTTTCAACGACTCTGCCCCCGCACGGATCCGGCTGAGCTTGAGCACGACGGCTTGGGTCGTGTCGACTTTGAGGGCATCCGGCGATTGCGGCGACATAGACCTGCGCATCTCCGGAAAACGTCTGGCTGGGCCGATTAACGTGACCTCTGCGAGAGATAAACACGTGCCCTCGAGCCGTTCGTGCGGAACGTCCGTCGTGGCGCCGTCATACTGGAACCAAACGTCGTCCGCGTCCGCGTGGTTGATGAGAAAAAACTGGTTATCAATGGTCTCGACAATAGAGTGCGTAACTGATGATAAACGATTTTTTTTTCAGCCGTACGGTCGTAGACTACGTGTGGTTTCGGCGGACGCCACGGCGGAAGTTCCCGGAGTTGCGGGTGTATGCTGCCAGACATCACCGATGACCTCGCAGTCAACCCGGCCCGTGCCACCGCTCGTTCAGCCGGATCTATGCGGCAGACTCGTGGAAATCCGCCCCAGCGGCGGCGGACGTTTCAACGATGACATATTTGAAGAAAAAAAACGGCCACAAGAATTTCGTTAAGATTGTGTTTTTTATTTATTCAATGTACAGCTTATAAAAATGTAAAAATATTCTACTAATACCAATGTAAAAATGTGTTAAATAAACCATCTATAACTGTATATACTTGTTATTATTGAGAAGTTCTTGCACGGGGCCTACCGTACATTATAATTTATGAGTATTATTGTACAAAACAAAAAAATATGCCTAATTATTACTGCATAGCAATTAATAGGAGGTAAAATGTTAGCTCGACGGTCGAATATGACTATTTATTATTGAAGATTTCAGTTTACATAACATGATAGATAATAAGATTGATTAATATCATAGTTAATGTGTAGGTAGATATTATATATTGTATTAATGTTGGTTTCAATGAGACAGGACAGACTTGCAGATTTGCTAATACTACATATAGAAAAAGACATGACAAATTTAATCAACACAAACAAAGTTATTGACACATTTGCAGAACAAGCAAAGGATAATAATAAAACTCTTGTAGAGGTGTATTGTTTTTTTATCACAGCATCTTGATCCACGTTCTCTATATTAAGTGTATTATTTTACCCTTTGAACAATAGACCTCTGGTTCCTCTAACGGATTTATTTATCGACCGTTTACCTTTTTACGGTTAACTCGGAGGGGGGGGGGGCAAAGAAGAAGACATATTTTGTTCAATATATTATCCGATAGGTATCTTTTACGGTTAGAGAAAACTTCTGCTGGATTTTTATTCTACCTGCAAATATATTATAATGACAAATAAACGGCAAAGCGGTTTAAACGGTAGTGACAAACAGATAATATATAAAATTTAGATTTTTATTTCAATCAGACTAGACACAACGTTGCCTATAAGGTACTATGGTTTAGTCTGTGTTAAGACAAAAAAAAACTAATAAATATTGACAAAAAAATTGCCCAATTTTGTTGAAATCTGCACGTGGGTATAAGTTACGTTTTCTTTAAACTAATTTAAACCTAATTCAATTCGATAAATGAACTGAGATTATTTTTTTTTTTACCACGTTTATTCCAAAAATCAACATTTGCAAAAAAAAACTACTGTTTTTAAATCCTAAAAAAAAACATTGCTAACAAACAAATGGCTAACGCGAAATGTCGACTTGAAAAGTCAAATTTGTTTAGTTTTGCCTTTTTGTTAATAGCTAACTGCTAATTGATAATAATTATTAGCACTTACCTAATACCACGATGGGACATTTTTTTTTTTTTTTGAAATTCAATTATTTAAAAGAAAAAAAATTACATATCCATATAAATACAGGATGTATTGTTGAAAAAAATATATACACCAAAAATACTATATTGTACTCGTCCATTATAGTATATAACATGCCCATTTACCTATAAATATATATATATATATTTATAGGTAAATGGGCATGTTATATACTATTTTATATATATATATATATATATATATAGATTATATACCCATTAGGACCCGTTAAGTCGTAATCCGGCTAATGTCGACGGCCGTGGAGTGGCAATTTTCAATATTTTATCCCTTGTTGGAACTTTGCCCAGTGTCTCTTGAACCCTCATTAAACCGATGTAGCAGTTCCCGAGGGAATATCCAGGCTAGTCATCGTTTGTCTACCGACCAATGCAATTAGAAAGTCTGCTAGTCTACGGTTCAAAAATCCTACCTGAAAGGTATTACATTGAGTGAACATTTTAAAAATTTTACCCCTTCCCATTAAAAAAACCAAGAAAAAACACCAAAATAAAAATGTAAAACTGTGCACATTATTCAAATTAAAATCAAAACAAGTATCCTAAAAATATATTAATTTTGAATAAAATAATTACTCAATGATTAAGCAATACTTAATGATTTTTCCAACGTTTTTGTTTCGTTGAAAATGACTGTTTGCGCCGGGGGTAGATAAAAACAAGCCGCTTTACCCGATAGCTTGGCTGACCGACCCAAATGGTCAGCTGCGTGCGTGTAGTGTTGTGAATAGCTCTACTGGGACTGGGAGATATCGCCTACGCAGAAACCAGAGAGCTATGAGGTGAGATTTGTGTGAGTGTGTATATATGAGGGTGTGTAGGAAAACTTAAAACTAAGACAAAAAAGAAAAATGCCGGTTCAAATAATAATTAATAATAATATTTTCAATAACTCACTAAATGTATAGTTGCTTCCTTGGCACAAATAATATATCAACAATGAAAATAATTAATTGATAAAAAATATAAAAATTGATAATAAAAAAACTAATTATTAACTGCCCCTATGGCACAAGATAATATAATAAAATATAATTCAACCACAATGATAAAAAATAACTCAACAAAAAAAGATAATAAATAATTCAATAATAAACAAAATGACTAAAAAAAAATATTGTAAAATAGGAACTTTTAATGTGAGCAAACTATAATTAACGCCTTTGGTGGTATAAATAAGACGTGACCCATTTAGTGTTGCTTTATTTGAACTTATACAAACAGCCGCGTCTCTATTGTAAGTATTTTGGCTCAATATATATATATATATATATATGTTTTGTCTTTGTTCAAATAGCATACTACAATTATTATTATATTTTATTGCAGTGTTTTTATTTCCTATACAGTAAACGAGTTATTAAACGACGTCTCGTTATTACTTGTAAATCAAATATTATGTGTATGCGATATTGTTTTCCGTTGGTCGCAAAAAATATAACCTTCGACAGCGGTAAAAATAAAATTTGTTAAAAAAAACTTTCCGGCCAAAACAATATTATTAACTCTCCCCCTTCACCCCTGCCCCACTGGAACTCAAGTCGTGTAAACTTTACTCGCTCACAGTGTGTATACACGCTTTTCAATAGCAATATTCTATTTTTATTTTTTCTAGTGCTTCCGCGTTCAAGTATAATAACGCCGCCGGACGAGGGAAAAAAAGTTTCTTTTTACGTTGTATTATATTTATCAATTCTCAACGTCCATTTCTTCGAGACCAGAAAACCGTCTATGTCTACTGAACATACCGTTAACAGCTGTGGGGTTTGTACGTTTCATTTTTTTTTCACATTATAATAATATTTTCCGGTGGCGGAAGTTGTTATGATAATATTACAATTACAACATGACTTCTGTTGATTTTATATATGTATCTATAGAACTTATAGTAATGCCATTAGGTTAGGTTACGAATGGAATGGTGAGAAAGGATTTTGATAATTCCTGAATAAATGATAAGAAATTATTGATAACAATTAAACTATATCGCTCACCAGTGATAAGATATTATGCAAAACGCCGGCAATTCAAGACGGTATTCTTTTATTAAATTCCATACGGTAGATTCTGGCGCGAAACTGAACGAGTCTTACCGGTTACCGGGTATTAAATTATGTACCTATACGGTTACCACTCTGGGTACTGTATAAAACCGCTACAGTACCGTGTAGAAGTCTGGTTTCAAATGAGAAATATTTGTAGGACGAGTACCCGTTAAGAAGTCTCAAAAAAAGCGTTCTATAATAACTTCTCAAGACTATAATTTCATTGTACCAAACGATAGAAACGATACTCCAATTCTGTTTATCGAAGCGTGAATCTTTAGATTAAAGGCAACTCGTATGCCCTTTATTCGGTACATCACATCTTATATATTAGGTATAATAAAATCTAGCTATATGTCATTAAAACAAAATCGAATGCGAAATCGAAATTAGTTTATCGCAAATCTATATGAAACTGCGAACCGTAACAAGTCTGTTGACACGTAAATTTGTATTTAAGTTCCTACCTATGTTAATTAAATATTATAATTTAAATATACTTTGCAACCTCCAAATTTCGGTCCAACTTACGCCGCTGTATGTTATAGTTATTAATTGGCTTTGTGGCGTTAAACTATTGTACCCGTTAAGAAGTCTCAAACATGATTAAGACTATTATGCTATAGTTATTTATTGGCTTTTTCACACCAAACTATTATAACCCGTTTAGAAGTCTCGAAAAAAATGAAAAAATAAATGTAAAAAAATGCAAAAAAAAAAAATTCTCCTTCGGTTCTGTACCGCGCAACGTAGGCACTCTGATGGCTTCACTCGTCCGACCGAATGACCGAAGGTTATTTGGAGTTTGTTGATTTTATGTTATTTAAACACATTATTGTATATTACTAACACGTATTTATTTATTTAAAATATTTTGTTTGTAACCATGGTAACCACGGCCATCCTTGGTTGAAGGGTTGGAATTTTCGAAAAGTACTGTGCCAGTTAAGAGACAGAAATTCATAGCTGATTATAAGACATAATGACGATCGACAATGTCTTTGCTCCAAGGGAAAGATTTAATATGTTCCTATTGCATAATGCATATTTTAGAGACAAATTTTTTTCGATTATTCAACAATTTACGTTTAAACTAGAAAACTTCTCGCTAATCTGACTGATACTCGATTTGTGACATAAATTATTTGCACATTATACTCTTTCCAGTAACGGTCGTAAATGCCTAGCTATTGATATTACAATGTAAAACCTCAATCTACCTCAGTTGGTTTAGTTTAATGGAAAATTGAGTTTTTTATGGTTTAGCTAAATTAACCGTTAAAAAATAGTTTCCAAAATTAGTTTAATAACCTTTAATTAATTTAACTGCTCGATTGAGTGATACGATCAAGTCATGATCGATTCGTACGACTCATTCGTTGATAGCTTTTGGCAACTGTCTGTATGGTAAGACTGAATTAAATGTGCTATCTGTTAAAATTACCCTATTTTGGGCCAATGTGGGAAAGCGAGAAAGGGTAGTTTAGTGAACAGGCAGTGGTGCAATTTATTACATTATACCTTATAACGGCTCGATAAATTGTGCTTAAATATTTAAACAGTCATTGAAGTAATAATTATTATTCGGGGCTCGTGTAACCTTAACAAACCAAGTGTATAATATTTAGGTTTCTGTACTAGATTTCTGTCCTGTTTGGATGTTTTATTACATGATAATTGTAATACCACAAAGGTTATAAATAATACACAATGTGCAACTTTAAATGAAGATTACAATAGATGTACACTATTTAATAAAAAAACAATTTCAACGCATGAAAAACGTAAACAACCGGTGGCTACCATGTGAATGGCGTCTGAAGAGAACTGTACCGGTTATCAATGTGAATATACATAACATAAAGGGAATAATGGTATTGTATAATTTGCAATAACGTTATGCTATGGACAGGAGAGCAATAACGGGCAGCATTTATTGTACATTTTATAATTGTATTGTGTTGCGGGTGTCTATATATTATACATAGACACGGGTACAGATAATACACATGGGCGCATTGTGTTTGTATAATAAATTACAATATTATCTGAGCTGTGTAATTATTTTATCAAACTGATATACTGTATCAAAAAAATATATACTCTTTCTAACCTTATTGTTTAAAACATACATGCGACATTTTTACTAAGGTTATGTTTCATACTGTAAAAACTACTTTTGTTGATGACATAAATATTATATTTGAACCGAGCTAAAATATTTAATTCGCATCTTCAATAACGAGGACAATTTTGTTTGTTTAGCAAACTGAATATAATTTATTACACAATTAAGTTAATAAAATACTCTCCATTAATGAGTTTTACGTTTTTAAGATTATCGAAGTTAATTAGCATAAAGATTAAACACCGCTCGCCCATCGATTATTTTAATCAATTAAAAATAGTAGTAGCTATGGTTTGCTTGTTAAAGCTTTTACAACTCCTCGACAGGGCTCTAAAAGTTGTCAGAAAATAAATTTTAAAAAAAGTAATGCCAACTAGGCGAAAATGACGAACCGTTAAAAAATGTCTGACGCAGAGAACAATATAATCTGATCAATAAATTTTATAATTTAGCTGAAATATTTACATTAAAAAAAAAAAAAAATTGTAAAAACTACTTTAACATGAAAAAACGTTAACGAAAAGCCGTTAAGGGAAATTATATTACACCTAACTTAATTTTGAAGCCCTTACAAGTGTTCCAACTTGTTTATAATGTTTATTTTACAATAATTATCAATAAGAAATTGTGGATCCGAGTTATGGCGAAAGTTTAAAAAAAAAATAAAAGTTATTAAAGGCACTTTTTGGCATGTCTACCGAACGGATATAATGGTTTTTTTTACATTTTTTATAGTACACTTACAACTTTCTCTGTGGGGGCTGAATGGTCGATTTTTACTTTACATCTTGTGGCTCTTCATCTGTTATCAAACATTCTTATCTCTTATTATGGCTTTGTGTTTTCCGAATAAATGTTTAGTTAGAATTAGGAACGGTTGAGCGCCACGAAACACAATATATGGTCCATGAGTATTTCTAATTGGACAAGAGGAGTTTTTTTTCCACTTATACATCAGCACAGTCTGTAAATAAAACTTCCACTCCACATGGCACCCTTCTCTCTTTCTCGTCACGATTGGTTTCAGCAGAAGAATATTGTGCAATTTTTAACAGTAAATGTACATAACTAAACGACCTAATGATTTTGAGATTTTTATTAGTCCATACTCATCAATATTTATTTATTAAAATACAATTATGTGTTTAAATAACATAAAGTCAACAAATTTAAAATAACATTCGGTCACTCGGTCGGACGAGTGTGTGACTCGAAGAACGTCGTCTGGCGCATAGTTGTGGTTAGGAAGAGCCGAAGGAGAATTTTTTTTGCATTTTTTAATTAAATTTTTTTTACTGTTTTTGTGATTCTCCAACGGATAGAATAGTTTGGCGTCACAAAGCCAATGGATACCTATAACGTAATAGCTGTTTTGTTCATGATGTATGAGAATTATCACGGTTTACTGTTTGTATTATTAAGAGACCACCAAGTTTTGTAAAATACTTACGCATACGACATTTGACATTTATTTTTTAGGCTTTTTAACGGATATGAGTTTTTGATAAAACCAAGGAAATCTAGCTGCATTCATTACGATGTCAGCAGACTTCTTGGCGGTTCGCCGTTTCATATTGATTTGCGATATACTAATTTCGATTTCACTGCATTTTGTTTTTATGGGATATAGGTAGATTTTAATATACCTTATATAGAATGTGATGTACCGAATAAAAGGCATACGACTTGCCTTTGATCTAAAGATTCGCGCTTCTATAAACAGAATTGTAGTCTCGTTTGGTACAATGAAATAATAATCTGCAGAAGTTATTATAGAACGCTTTTTTTTAGACTTCTCAACCGCTACTCGACCAGCAAATATTTCTCATTTAAAACCAGACCTTATACGGTACTGTAGCAGTTTTATACGGTACCCAGAGTGGTAACCGTATAGGTACATAATGTAATACCCGGTAACTGGTAAGACTCGTTCAGTTTCGCGCCGAAATCTACATTGCCGGCGTCTCGCATAGGCATTTTGGCTACTCGAGTGTAACCGCATTAAATGCGACATAATAATACAATTTTTTTCAATTCTTTGTTGGCTGTATCAGCAAATCTTTTTCAATAGTTAGACAGATAACTTCCAATCCACATGTCACCTTTCTCTCTTTCTCGGCACGATTGGTTTGAGCCGAAAATATTGTGCAATTTTAGTTAAACATTTAAAGTACATTTAGTACAAAACTGAACGACCTAATGATTTTGAAATGTTTTATTATACTCTGCGCCACGAGAGAAGTAACCCGTTTCGCGCATCACGACTGACGGCCGCGACTGTTCCGAGGCCCCATTTCCTCCACTTTGTGCCATTCAGTGTCAAGCTGAGGCGTGCATACAGCGCGAAACAAGCGATATACAGAGTATATTATTTATTATAATTGTGAATGATTAATGATTAGAAGTTATGTGTGTCTTCAGTAATATTATAATATTATTAAAATGTAATAATATTTAGTAAGACAAAGCAGGTAAGCAATTTTTTAGTGTACTGATAAACGAATTTAAATTTACAAAAAAAAATTATATATATAAATATTTGTTTATCATTAAAATAAAACACTTTTTGATGTATGTAAATAAATGTATGTAAAATTAAACAGAAAAATAACTATGCAGAACTCGTGCATCGGTGTCAACCCGAGTCGTTCCATCGTCTCCTCGTCACTCATTGTCTGGAGTACTGCCGTCTGCATTACCGCTACACATCTTCCCCGACAGACTGTCCAGGATACGGTTAGATGGGACGGTGGGCCAGCATTTCGCGCTACTGGCTTGCACCGTCACCATCGTTCCCGAGTTGTCCCTATTCGTTTCCATCGTCTGGATTACTACTTCACGTCTTCCTCAACAGGCCGGCCGGACAAGTTCGGGATGCGATTGGACGGAGACAGTGGCTGCAGCATCTTGCGCTACTACAGCACACGTGTCCGCCAACGGCTTCGCCGACTTGCCGGCCACAGTTTATCGGCTGGAGTACTATTGAAAGTTGTCCGACTCGCTTTCTTCGCTTTCTGACTGGTACGACGTTGGCCGTCTCCGCTTTGTTGACCTGGGTTGCTCATCATCAGAGTCTAAACGCGGTCTCTTCAGACCTGATGATGAGCACGGCTGCGGGTCGTCCGAGTCTGACTCAACTGGTCGGCGTTCGTCGACAGGCGGGCGAATGGCGCTAAAAGTATTACAGTATGTATTCCAGTTGTTTTCTAATACTATTTCTCGGATTAGGTTATCTAAGTCGTCATCAATGATAATAAAATATGATCACCCGGCCGGAAGGAAATACATCATTTTTTTGATGTACACATTAATTTACACGATAAGCTATATGGTGCACAAAATATGAAAAATGTAATACCAAGCGGTCGTACTTACTTGAAATATGCAAGCCTTGCATCGAAGCTGTATGTAGGCATGAAGTTCCGGGAATATTCGTCGTCGTCGTGGATTTTGTCGGTTTCGTCTGTCTCAATTGACTCGTCATCGTTGTCCTCTGTCTCTGTGTCATCGTTGTCCTCTGTCTCTGTGTCATCGTTGTCTTCTGTCTCTCTGTCGTCGGTTTTGTCTGTCTCTGTGTCATCGTTGTCTTCTGTCTCTCTGTCGTCGGTTTCGTCTGTCTCTGTGTCATCGTTGTCCTCTGTCTCTGTGTCATCGCTGTCCTCTGTCTCTTTGTCATCGCTGTCCTCTGTCTCTCTGTCGTCGCTGTCCTCTGTGTTTCTGTCATGGTTGTTGACAAGTGGCGGAACAGCACTATTAAAGTATGTACTCCATTGTCTAATGACTTCCAATACTATTTCAGGTATATAGTTATTTAACTCGTCGGTGTTTATGTCAATCTCTTCGTCCGTGTCTCTATCTCTTGTGTCTATGTCGCTAAAACGAATTACACATAAAAAAAACAATTGTATTATTAACACTAGCTGTTGTTAAACTCGACTAGTCAGCTACTATTTTGTCAAGCTTTAGTACTTGTATATAAGGCGTTCTGGAAATAACTCTTCTTCGTCGTCCGTCAAGAAGTCTTCGTTTATGTCTGTTATATGATCAAATAAGAATTTGGGTGGGTCTCTTTCTAACGGTGCCATTTTAGCTAAAAAGTGACAATATTTTCTAACTTAGTCCTATGACAATATAAATAAAATACTGTGTTTAAAAAATAAGCTCTGAACGCATGTCGCGTGACTTTGATTTGAGGCCACTCTAAGAATATTATATGAACATATTGAAAAACATATTTTATCTTTTAAAAAAAATGTACAAGTTTTAATAGTGAAAATAATTAGTCATTTAGTTTATTAAATTGCTTTTGGTAAGATAAAATTATCAGCTTTTCTTTTTCAAAATTCCTTCAGTAATAAATATTATTGAAACGCCGGATCAAGAAAGCTACAATATACAGCCCACACATGTTGTTAAATTGATTTTTTTTACTAACTAAAAATACATTTTTTTCTAAAGCAGTTTTTTAGTATCTATACTAACAACAGAACACTTAAGTTTCTATGACTGTTAGAGTTTTATTAAATAAGTACATCCTAAAAATTTTAACCTAGTCGTACGAACACATATCATAAAAATGTGTATCATAGAAATAGTTATTAATTATAAAAACGTAACGAGAAGAGAAAAAAAAGTATGTGCACACTATTGTACTAATTGAGAATAGTATTTTATCTTTAGTTTATAACATCATCTTATATATAAGAACTTACCTGTAATCGGTCAACGTTGTATAAAAAACCAAAAGAATGAAACTTAATAAATATATAAAAAAAAAAAATGAAATAAACAAAAAAACAATTAACACAAACTACAAAAGTGTTACAAGTAAATATACAAAAATAATAAAAAATGTAGAAAAAACTGAAAATAATTATGCAATAAAAGTGTAAGTAACAAGAATAAGTAAGTATAAGTTTGATATGATAATCGAAATAAGCTTTTTGATTTAACAGAGGTTGGTTAGAATAATTCAAAGTGTTTATCCGGGCTGTCAAGATCAAAATGCGAAGAAAACCGTGTTGTTTACAAGGTACAAGACAAAAATTGCCTTGACGACCAAACGGTGAAACTATTATTAAAAATTAAAATGTTATGGTTTTTTAAATAAACGACAAATAACACAATTATTTTATATATTATATACATAAATATATACAGGGTGATTGTTTTATCATAGACCACTTGTTATCTCATAGGGTTAATAAGAAATTGTTGAAGTTTAAATGGGATTTAACATAATATAGAATTTTGACACTTGTGCATAAATCAATGCATAACTTTTTTCCTACTGTTAGGTTAAGCTTAAATTTTGATGGTTTTATAGCTTGGAGTCTGCAGGGAGAAATGTATTTTTTGTGTAATTGAGTAGGTACTAGTCGTTTTTTACAAATACACATTGAATCTTGGCGCACTTAACATCAGCAGATAGGGCTTGACTTAGCGGTTACTATGCGGGGTCGTGCGTCTCTCTAGCTGCACTTTCCGCCGGGTTAGAGCCCTTAAAGGGCAAATTTGGGAAATTTTCCCAGCAAAAGTCAATTGTTGTTTTGCATAGCAACAGCCGCCGACGGCCGGATATCATTACTTAGCCGGTTGAAAGTTATAAGAGTTTAAAAGTTAGGATGGGTGGGGAAATGCGGTTTGTAGATATTGAGTGGTTCACGATAAGTTGATCACTCAACAAAATGATACCGAAAACAGTTCTCTATTAACGAGATACGTTCAAACGGTAACTATTTATAGTAAATTGTTATATTTTATTAAGCAAAGATAAAAATGTCAACCGGTACTTGGCGTTTTAATGAAACAACCATTGGTTGTTAGTAAACAACAGAAGTTAAAGTATATAAAGAATACACACCGTTATTAGTTTTATATTTAAAAGTATCGAAACAAAATAAACCTAAAAATTAACAAATGCTCTTTGTACGAGATTAAAGTAAATCGAACATATTGACTTGGCTTATAAGTATTTTATTTTTTCGCCGCTAATAGTTGGAGTTTAATATGTTAGCGAAATATAAATGACCATCGTAGTATTTTATTAGTTTAAAGTACATACTTGCTACTTCCTAAGGGCTACTACACTAGCATTTATTAAAGCATATTGTATAAGTAATTTGTCACTAAAACTGTTAACATTCAGCTAACATTTTTAAACGTACATATTATAAAACATTTATCTTCAAAAAAATGTTATTCGAATAACAAATAGTTTTCCTTGATATACTGGTTTTATATATTTTATACATTTTATAGGTATTTTATTGTATTTATAAAAAATAATGCTCTAAAAATAATTTCTAAAACAAAATCTTACGAACCATTTAAATAATATATTTGAAAGCTATTCGAATATATATTACTCAAAAAAGAATATTAATTATATAACGATTTATTCGAATCATACACAACTCTGTTTTTGACTAGCTCAAAATTCTAGTATTTTGGCCGGTTTGAGAACTATAATATTTTCCTTAATTATAGTTTTTGTATAAAAGTATTGAACATTTAATTAGAATTTACTAAATGGTTAATAAATTGACAGCTGGCAGCGTAATAGGTAAAAAATTAACGTAATAAAAAAAACCAAGTGAGCCGCGAAAAGTACTCACAATAGTTGTGTGTAAACATCTTATTTCGGGTTTTACAAAAAAAAAAAAGGTAGTCAAGGTAATTAGATGGAGAGAAATGTTTATATGTGAATATGGGCATGAATATGTACTATTATATTATTCTTCCGCTATACCTAGTTGGAGATAATATTTAATCCTTTAGTGTGTGTATTTGATGCTGCCAAGATGTGTTCGACGTTTATCGTATATAAATATATATGTATGTATACGCAACCAAGACCGGTGGCTATGACCACAGACACTAATAGCGTGTTTGAAGGGGTCCATGCAAAAACGAGACAACTCCATTTTTTTAAACTTTTCAAGAAACAAAAAAAACCTGTTTTAAAAATATTGAGTTTAAGGTAAAACTAATGTTAATATCAATTAATATATATTAGACCATGATGAAAAAGATGACGTAGTACGTGATTTGATTAAGGTTTTTGATTTGAGATGTGAGCTAAAATTAACCCAAAATTGTTGGAGCTATCTTGTTTTTTGACCCGAACTTTGTATTTATTATTTCAATTTTTTTTTTTATCAAAAAATTATTAATATTATTTATTCTTACTTTAAGACAACTGATTTTAGTGTAGACAACATTCGGCGCAAAAACCAGATAACTCCGGAGCTATCTGATTTTTCAATGGAAAAAAAAAAACCAGACAGCTCCAGTTCCATTATTTTCCTATACCGGTGGTCGGATTTGTCTCGTTCTTACACAAATATACTCGTCAAATTTTTCTTAATTGGAAACGGCCAAAAACCCATTTTCGCCAAAATTGGAGTTGTCTCGTTTTTGCACGGACCCTTCGTTTTAAGTTCTCGCGTCATAACGCTACCCTTATTATTAACCTATCTCGACAGAGTACAATTCTATATACAGTTTTTTAGCATATATAATAATAATTTAATACATGCTAATAGCAACACCAAAGAATTATTATAGCAGACTATATTGCTCGCTGGTTAAATTAACCTCATATAATGTAGCCAGGCTATTTACACGTAATACAGGGTGATCCAATTACGGGGAAACACTCAAGATCTCACTGGGCTTAAGTAATAAATTCATTTTTTTTTTCCAAAATTGTTTCATATATAATGTGATCTCAATTTTTCACAGTTTTTTTGGTTTTACCCCCCTCTCAAATTAGTTTTTCGATAGAAACTTTTGATTTTCAAATGGGATAATAGGTTTTTTTTTAAATTATGGTGCAAAACTAAAAAATAAAATATCCGGTCTAAAAAAATGTTAATTAGCTTAACGCATTGGTAAGTTATTAATATACAAAGATTTTAATATTGTGCCTCTTCAGTACATTAATTCTCGTTACCAACGACGACGGGACTTTTTTAGTTATAGTATATTTTGTAAGGGTAGTCGGCACTAGTATTCCGTTTCTTAATAAATAATATATATACACATTTTATGCATAGGACCCTAATACATTTTCTTAATAAAATACAACGCGACGGAGTCGGCCGTCAGGATGTGCCGGACGAAGTAGCCGAAGTGTTTGGCGGCATAATTTGGTAACGTCGGACCAGCGCCTAGAAATCGTTGCCTGAGCCTGCCGATGAGTTGATCGGTAGTAAATATGCTGGCAGCCGGTCAGCCTCAATTCGGTTACAAGCAGTGACTGTTGGTTGTCGATTTTGGGTTCGGCTTGCGGGATGGTGAACAGGCTGCCCAGGTACGCCAGTTGGATTGGAACACCTGCTGCGGTTTCCGCAGCCGATCAACGTGCCGAACGCGTAGAAAAACACTGACTGCCGGTCGCAGAACAAGGACGGCTGGTCGGAGAACAGGAACGCCGATGGCGCTGGGCAGACCCCAAGTGAAGCATTCCATTTGGGCTTTCTTGTTGAAGTCCACTTCGGAATCGCCGTCGAACATCTATTATTTTAAAAATACTTGTAATAATACTGGTAAGTATTGAACTAAATATTGTACCATTCAGATTCCAATGACTTAGTTTTTAAGAAAATATAGAAAGTACACTAGAGGTTTTCAAATGTTTTATTTAACTTTTTAATATTTAAGGACTCGAGCGTCGTTAACTTAAATATTAGATACTGGTAAAGTAAATAAATTGAAATATACAAAAATAAATGATTGATAAAAGCCCAATAAAAAAAAGGTTTTATGTAGTTCTTCTGACAAAAACAAATTGAATGAATTATAAATATATATATATACAAATAAGAATAAAAAATTAGCAGTTTTAAATAGGTCTTTTGCTTTTTTAATATTTAAGAAGACAAGGTTAAACCAAATTATATAAGTACTGATAATAAAATATTCTTAATATTTAACGAATGTTTTACATTGTTGAAAATAAGAATAACTTTTACAAGTTCTAAAAGTAAAATTATGTATTCGCATTTTTATTTTTCAAATAAATTTGATAGAGGACAAAATTTCCAAAGGAAACCTAATATGTGTTTTGTATTATCCACGATGCATAGATCAATATGATTTAATTTAAAAATACAATTTCCTGGCCCAGAAGTAATGCCAAGTATATTTAGACAACAAAATACTTTTTAATATGTACTATTCGAAATTCTCCTATGATTAGAGGTATGGAATTAGTCGATACATTTCATATTGATTTATTTTCACGTTCGACTATTGATGACAGCTTTAATTTAAATAAAATAGTACTACATTTAAATAGTTTGTGTGAAATATCCAAAGACCTACGATTAGATGTATATATTGTATATATTTATAATTATTGTAATCGAATTATTGTCATTATTCGGATCGTCAAGGCGCCGGTGTCTTAGGAACCACGGTTTGTTACATATTAAGCAACTCCGTTAGTCTTGGTTGTGTTTTCACATATCATAATTTATTCGCATAATATATAAATTGTGTATCCTTTGTTTTTTCATTTTTACCTATAATAAAAATGAGTGACTTCAAGTCCTTCGAGGGACACCTCGCTGAAGCGAAGCCAGCGTTGTCTGGAAAACGTGGAAGGTCGGTTGATGATTAACTCTGAAAATGATTATAAAAATTATTTGGTTTTTCTCATATGTTTGCAGATCCGACGACGGTGCACCGGATTATTCGCTTCCGCCGCCGTTTAAAATGCATAAACCCGTCGACCCACATGCTTCTTGCACGGCTACCATTGCTGAACTAAGAGAACAAATAGCTAAGATGCAACAGTCATCAAAGCAAAAAGATTCGCAAATTTTGACCAAAGATAAATTGGTAAGTAGAAATTTACACCGGCTCCGGTAGGGCTCGAACGAACGAAGGAGATTCCATCCTGAATTTTTCTTTTCTTTGATAGATTTTCGTTCTGAAAGCAAAACGTTTCGCCGCCGAAATTGAGCTTCGCAAAAAGATGGACTCCGAAAAAAAAGTTCATAACAGGAAAGCGGAAATGTTAACGAATAAAGTCGAAACACTACAAAACGAAGTTGACGCTTTGACCAAAAGCAACCCCAAACTGAGTGGAAAGTGCGGCGGCAAGGCGAAATAAATTCCATATGGGTAGCTACTACCAACTTTATATTTGTTTACGGCGTGGTGGTAAACGTATAATATTTGGTAACCATGTATTTATTTTGTAGTGATATTTATATATATTAATATTTAAATATCGTAAAAAGGATTACTCTTTGAATATAAATTCAATGTGTAATCCTTTTTCTTGTACACAAGTTAACCTTGTATAATATTTTGTGATATAAATAATTTTGTGTTTTTATGTTTTGTATATAATTATTTTCAATTGTTTATTTATGTTGTACTTGTGACTGTGTGATGTTGTACTTCAAACTTTGTTAAAATGTAAAATTTATTAATATGTATTAAATGAATTTGTATTGTTATAACCTATCTAATATTGTCATGCTGTGTAAAAAAATTAATTATGTGATTTGAAAATGAAAGTTATTTTTCGGTCGTTATTAGATATCTTAGGAGAATAAGTATAGATCATTTTTTTTTTTAAATAATCGATGAAATCTTTTGATAATAGTATATTGCCGCCGCGACGGGCTGGTGAGCTTTCCGCGCGCGCCGCGGCCTGGTCGCGCCGACCGCCTGCCCCGTTCCGTTGTCCCAGCCGGGCGTCCCGCCACGTGCCGCCGCCTATGGGAACGCAAAATTACCGTATATTATTGAAAATTATTTGTAAAACGGACACACTGTGATAGCCGTTATTTACCTTAAAAAAATACTTATTTTAATTTTTGGAAAACAATTTTTTTTTTGAGAAAAAACGATCGTCTAAACGGATAACATCAAATTGAATCCATCCTACTTTTAGTTATCTGAATTGAGTCCTGTTTATTATCTTAATATGTTTGATTTTATTACGTAGATAAGATCGTAAGCATAGTGTCCTTTGCTATTATTAGTAGGGAATTTGGACGGACTATATTGAATTGAGTCCCGAAAAATGGTGTTGGTAAAATAAAGCTGGTGGCGAAAAATTCAGAAGTTGGGTCTGTCTAAGGAACATAAGTCTAATTCGGAGAAAAGTAGATATCTCAAGTACTTTTTCGGGTTTCCATTTTCAAACGAAAATGACATAGTTGAATGTTTCACGGAAGATTTGATGGTGAACCATGTGATGTGATTTGAATTGACAGTTTCACAGATTACATTTTAGATAATTACATTGACAATGAATTTGGACAGTTTCCCCTTAAAAATTTGGTGTGATTTGTCAGCAAACACTAATCGGACAACTAACAGTTGTGAAAGTTTTCATGCAAAATTAAATGCATTGTTTCACCCAGGACATCCGAATATTTTTATTCTTGTTGACACTCTTCTGGGCATACAGTCAGATACCTACATAAAAATACGAAGCAATGCAACAAAACCATGTAAAAAAAACATTGGAAAAAGAACCATTTTTTACGGGAGCAGATTATCAAACATCAACAAAAATAATTAGCAGATTTGACTATGTGAAATCGGTTTAATTTTAATTTTTACCAGCAACTATTTAAATTTTGACATTATTTTAATTATTTTTAAAAGTTATTAAAATTGAAAAAATTTTTTTTGACCATTTATAAACAGTGTACACAAGCACACACATGTTTTGGGAGACTAATCAGTCAAACTCCATGTGTTGTCTCCTGGATAATGCTAATAGACTGAAGGCTCAACTCAAAAAACCAAAAAATATATACTTTTGGTCAATGTATTTTATTTTATATTTTTTTTTAGTAACTTCAGGGTTGTAAGCCGTCAAAGATCCATGCTATAAGTCTTATGGGGTGTTTATTATCTCATGTTTTTTTTTATAGTGGTTCAATTTGATGAGAACAATTTTCATTTTTGAAATAGCGGGTTTTTAGGGGTTTTTGTCGATTTAAAAATTTATTTTCTCAAAAACTTGACGTGCTATGACAATATTTTAAACACACATTTGGATTGCTCGCGAAAAAAAAATCTATCGGACAATGTTGGTGTTTCATCGTTTGCACAAAACTCACCCAAATATAACAACAACGCTTAGTTATTCACAAGTAATATTGTCCTTTATCTTTTCTATTGTAGGCGTTTTAAAATCACTTTGACAGGCAAGGTATAATACTACATCTATTAACCAACTTGTCTGAAAGGGGTAAATTTATCATTATGTTTTTGCCATTGAAAAGATCATCGACGAGATGATCTCGAATGTGTAATTAACACTACAAATTGCGCCGTTCAAATGGAATAATTTAGGTGTTATGTTTTGCACAGTTCAGAGTGTACCACTTAAGTCATTAAAAAAAAGGGTTAAATATAGTAACCGTGTTTATTTATACACATACCTGCACTACTTGATCGATTTGTAAATCAAAATATGATGCTGTTACTTAGGCTAAGTGTAACTAGGCTAAAGTCTTTATTGAGATTGTCCGTCACTCTGGATCCAGGGATCACTGATACTCATCTTTGCTACCTATTTATTCGTGTAAATAAACAACAAAGACAATAACAGTAAAGTGTAGTATTTTTGTTTTATAAGGTAAGGCAATAAAATTGAGCAATTTAAAAAAAATATACACACAAAAGTTTCATAGAAGTTTTTATATATTCAAAAAATTACTTGTCACCTTTCAGGTGTTGATGGAGGTAAGTTTTTTAATTAAATTTTGCTAATTTTATTCCTTAATCGATATTCCAATGAATAAAGTAATAAATAAACTGGCCAAGTGTCAAGTCATAATACAAATAAAAGAGCAGTGTTGCTGAACTGAGAGGTTATGGACTAAATAAAATGTTTCTGCTGTATATAATAATCATTTTTATGTCATTGGTAATCTCGTGCACTCATGTAAATTTAAAATTTGTTATTATTAGGCGATATTATAATCTCCCATAATATTTATCGCTTTGGTCCAATGCTGTTAAAATAGTTTTTTTTAGAAAATCTAAACCGCTTAAATTTTAAAACATGATGTGTCCTGGCCCAGATGCAACGCCAAGTATAATATTTAGACAACAAAATACTTTTTAATATGTACTATTCAAAATTCTCCTATGATTAGAGGTATGGAATTAGTCGATACATTTCAAATTGATTTATTTTCACGTTCAACTATTGATAACAGCTTTAATTTAAATAAAATAGTACTACATTTAAATAGTTTGTGTGAAATATCCAAAGACCTACGATTAGATGTATATTTTGTATATATTTATAATTATTGTAATCGAATTATTGTCATTATTCGGATCGTCAAGGCGCCGGTGTCTTAGGAACCACGATTTGTTACATATTAAGCAACTCCGTTAGTCTTGGTTGTGTTTTCACATATCATAATTTATTCGCATAATATATAAATTGTGTATCCTTTGTTTTTTCATTTTTACCTATAATAAAAATGAGTGACTTCAAGTCCTTCGAGGGACACCTCGCTGAAGCGAAGCCAGCGTTGTCTGGAAAACGTGGAAGGTCGGTTGATGATTAACTCTGAAAATTATTATAAAAATGATTTGGTTTTTCTCATGTTTGCAGATCCGACGACGGTGGACCGGATTATTCGCTTCCACCGCCGTTTAAAATGCACAAACCCGTCGACCCACATGCTTCTTGCACGGCTACCATTGCTGAACTAAGAGAACAAATAGCTAAGATGCAACAGTCATCAAAGCAAAAAGATGCGCAAATTTTTATGAAAGATAAATTGGTAAGTAGAAATTTACACCGGCTCCGGTAGGGCTCGAACGAACGAGGGAGATTCTTTTGTGAAATACCCTGAATTTTTTTTTGTTGATAGATTTTTGATCTGAGAGAAAAACGTTTCGCCGCCGAAACTGAGCTGCGTAAAAAGATGGACTCTGATAAAAAAGGCTACAATAGGCATGTGGAAATGTTGACGAGTAAAGTCCAAACACTACAAAAGGAAGTTGACACTTTGTCAAAGACAAGCGGAATGCTTCTGCAAAGTCCGGCGATAAGGCGAAATAAATTCCATATTAGGTTACTTTGAGTTGTACTATTAAGGTAGTACCCTATTTTATAGTGTCTACCAACGTTATATTGTTTTTCTACTTAGATGTACAAGTCCACCATAGTCTGTTACGTGGCCGCCCAAGCTGTCGATATCCGGATGTCCTAGTATGTAGTATTAAGTTAAACTTAAGTGTTCCCGGGTCGACATTGGTGGAAAAGTCCACCATAGTCTGTTACGTGGCCGCCCAAGCTGTCGATATCCGGATGTCCTAGTCCTACAAACTAGGACTTAAGATTAACATAATACAACATATTAAGTGACTTTAAGTGTTCCCGGATCGACATTGGTGTGTCTTTTTTTTTCTTATACCCATGTTAACTTTGTATAATGGCTCGTACTATAAATAATATTTTGTATGATTTGTATTTAATATTTTCAATTGTTTAATTTGTACTTAATATTTTGAATGTCAATCTTGTTGTATACCTGTACTATAAATAAAATCTTATGTTTTTATGATTTGTAATTCATATTTTCAATTGTGGGCTTTTTTTTTTGCTGTATACACTGTAGCTTTTTTAAAACTAGACAAATTCCTTCAAATAGCAACTCTATAAATCACAAATTTTGTCTAGCCTGCGTTATATAACCTTACCGAAGGTCAACTATGAGTATATAAGGTCCAACTACCTGCAAATTATGAAGAGGACCGTTGTTTTTTGGATTCAGATTAAGTGTTGGTTTTTATGCAGTATACCGCCCCAAATTGTATTTTATATTACACATTTTTTTTAACACTAATGCACTAATGTGAAATTATCTTATATAAGATAATCTGATTCGTGCTAATTTTAATTTTTTAGTTTATGAACTTGTAGCTCTAATTTTGTATAAAATATTTCATTATTTTATTACTATGTTCAAATTAAGATATATTTTAATAATAATTAAGTCATGAATGATAATACTTTATTTGATGACTAGATCAAATCTCGTGAACATTTAACATCATGATACTGCTCCTATACTATTATTAAAATAACACAATTTTTTAAAATCTCCATAAAAGGTTATTGTTAAATAACAGGCAACAGCCGGCCGCCAATGGCTATAAACGTTAGTAATATCTTTGATTATTAATATTATAGATAGCCCACTGAGAAAAATTTAAGTTCTGGACGTCAACACGGGATTAGCGCTAGTTGTATCAATTTCATTGAAAACGATACTACTAGCGCCCAACCCGTATCGACGTCCAGAACTGAAATTTGTCTCGGTGGGCTATCTATAATATTTATAATCAATGGTAATATTTAACTAATAAGTATATATGTATGTAAAATTTATTGTTTTCTCCATCAGTATATGATTTAATTTTAATTTAAATGTAAGAAACTCAATTTTTCTTTAGAAAATAACAAGAAATTAATATACAGGGTGGGGCAGTAAAACGGATCTATGAAAAGGTTTTTTTATTTGCATTTTATTTTGTACATACATTTTTATACAATTTTTGTACAATATTTTGTATGGGAGTAAAACGACATTTTGGTTTCATTTTTTTCTCCCCTTAGCTACATAACATGAACAACAAAACATTTTAATCTAAAATGGCAATAACGATTTGAAGAATACATATGAAACCACGTGTCATTTTAAATATTTTTTCTTGATATACCTTCAACATGGGCAATAACACGTTTTGAACTGTAATGACATTGGCACGTTTAGCTTTGGGCTTGGTAATAATATATTTTGGAAAATAAGCACATTTTCATTCTTATTTAACCCATTCAATTTTCCAGAGTATCTTCGGATAGATATTTTATTTTTATTTTCCCACTCTTTTTACAATAAGAACACGTGTGGACTTTTTCAATTTTAACAATGGTACGTTATGGAAAAGAGCAACTCACTAAATATAAGTAAACATAAACGACAATTAATGTAGTGGTAAAAACTTACAATTGTTTCTTATTTAAGTCCATTTCTTATTCTACGTATACCAATGAGATTGCCGGATGTGAAGATACAGTTTTTTATATTTTGAATTAATAAAAGAGATCATTTTAACAATAGTAATTATTAAATTCGACCTTGCTGTATCTTAACTTAACTTTTATAAATACAATTAGCCAGTTTAATATGATTATTTTTATTTTTCATGCCAGTTCTAAATTAGTTGATTCGTTTAAGTCCTTTAAAAAAATTGTTTAAACCTTTTTGGCTGTGATCCTTTTTTTATTGCAAGATGTTGTAACAACCAATCACCGATGTGCCATTTTATGATACTACACTACTACAAATGTAATAGTGATGACATTTAACATTTATCGAGTGATAATAGTTGCGTATTATGACAACCTCCAATTTGATTTTAATTCCTGTTTATACAACATAGTGCTATGTTGTACAATACCATATTGTCAATCGATCAATAGAACTTGTCTCGTTTGCTCGAATGTTAACTTTTGTTCCATATAACGTATACGTGAGTTAACTGGCTAGTGTCGAAAGCATTCGATTTACTTTTAAGCTATATGGCAAAAACAACGATCACGGATAACGATCCGTCATTTCTGATATTATTTGTGCCGTACATTTCTCTCGTGATGGTCACTTAAAATAAACAACAAAAAGACACAAACGACAAATTGTTATTGTAAACATTTTTACACCGAGTGTAAAATAATACTTAATAACTTAACAAGTAGTCATTAAGATTTGGTTATCGACCATTTTCAGTTAAAAAAGCACTTTAATAATTTCTATAGAAAAAAAGTTTATTAAAGTTTTGTTTTTCTATGTTCCAGAAAAGTTAATTTTTATTAAAATCATAATGTACAGCTAATTAGAGAAAAATCCGAGTGAGCCGTGGAAATAACTATTGTGATATAATGACGGTGATGTAGTAAACCCACGTATTGCACATGTGTCCCTATAAAGGCATGTCCTCCTTTGCGTCTATGCATTGTTACTAAGATGTGACCAATGGGTGTCCCCTTCAATAATTTAACTATACATTTGTTTTAATTGCATTATTTTATTATATTCGAGTAGAGTGACGGCGTCGAGTAGTCAGTAGTCGATTACCAATAGTAGTGATTGCACTACGCAGTTATTATTTTATTAACTTCAAATTTATTAAACATTATTATACTGCTAACGTATTGGATTACTTATTGTAATATTAACCAATTACTCTATAATACTTTTCTTATACTACAGTGATAATTATTATGATTATTGCGTTTGTGTTTCGAAATTGGGCGCCAAAACCAAAATAGGACTCCGACCGGTCACACTACTTATTATGTAGACATTTTAAGGGGAAAAAATGAAAAAAAATTCGCCTGTCGTCAACTAATTTTGGAATAATTGAGTTAAATTAAAAAAAATAAACACCAGTACCTCAATAAACTACAGCATCAACTAGGGCACCGGTCTCACTACTTTTCGGTTTACCCAAGGCGGTTATGAATCACAACACGTGTTGGCAATATAGTGACGTTTACCGAAATCGGAGACCTCCAGCAAGACGTTTGACGGATTGACTTGTAAGTATACCGTCTTAAAAATAATTGACTTGACCGACGATTGACGGCGGATAAGCACACCGCGGCACACGTGATCCAATAATACATAATATATTTTGTCAGCCAGACACCGCGCAGACTTGTATATTTGACTTGTAGACCTGTGTATATATTTCCAAGTATATAAGTACTTGCACAAGACCGGTGACGGGTTAACGTATACAACGATTTGTTTTAGAAAAATCGATCAGGACATGAAAAAAAAACACCATGTCGTCGTCGTGTCGGCGATGATAGCGAAAAATCCTCTAAACAATATTTCCTTATAATAATATTACTATGACGTATCTTAAGACAATCTAAGATCATGAGCCGTCGCGTACCACCGCACAGCTGAAAGAATATTGTGACACACACTGCAAAAGCATAACATGCGATATTACTAAAAAATATATTTGCATAAAAAAATGAACCAGTAAACTTGTGAAATACAAAATCATTTTATTTTACAATATAATGTAGTTTGTGTTCCAAGTTGTATAAGACGGGTTACGCGCCATGGCTGTGGCGTACAGCTGCTTGGAGTTTATACAATTATTTTATACAAAAATAATATAAGTTATGTGAAAATTGTTAATGTATGATAACATTATATGATATGTGAACGTTTCAAATGAATAACGATATAAATTACAATGACACTGACGATTATCCATACTAGAAACAGCGGCAGAAATACCATGATAGTCAGAAGTTTCAGCAACAGTGCATAAGAAGTCAATACAAGTAGCAAAGGTGCAATAGCCGTGAGTAAGAGTACCAGTATGACAATACTAGCAAAAATCAGCACAATAGCTACTGCACTGACCACAACTCCGTAACACACCTTTGCGAATAGGCCTTTGCCCATTTCTCGGATGCCGATCAGAAAGGTCGTTCCAACAACCTGTTAAACACATTTGAAGAATACCGCGATAGAGTTAAGTTCAACAATTAATTTTATACTTACAAGTTCTGGTTAGTGGGGTAGGTATATAACTGTTAAAAACAAAATAATATGTAAATTTCTAGGAGAAGTTTATTACCTGTGTGTCGACCTGCAGGATCGGCAAATTTGGTTTTCCAAATTCAATAAGTGAAGTTCTGTCAAGGTTTTTGACTTCGGGCAACACTATGCCAAAACCCGGGTAGAAAATCATACCTACACTGCAGTGCAAATGGCGGCTGTCCATCGTCAAATTCCAACTGACTTGTTCTTCCTTATATAACTTTTTGAGAGAGGTATTTTATGTTTTAATAGATTTCGGAGAAACTTTTAAGCGCAAAATATTTAAATTTCTATGTTAAGTTTATTACCTGTGTGTCGACCTGCAGGATCGGCAAATTTGGTTTTCCAAATTCAATAAGTGAAGTTCTGTCAAGGTTTTTGACTTCGGGCAACACCATGCCAAAACCCGGGTAGGAAACCATATCTACACTGCAGTGCAAATGGCGGCTGTCCATCGTCAAATTCCAACTGACTTGTTCTTCCTTATATAACTTTTTGAGAGAGGTATTTTATATTTTAATAGATTTCGGAGAAACTTTTAATCGCAAAATATTTAAATTTCTATGAGAAGTTTATTACCTGTTTGTCGACCTGCAGGATCGGCAAATTTGGTTTTTCAAATTCAATAAGTGATGTTCTGTCAAGGTTTTTGACTTCGGGCAACACCATGCCAAAACCAGGGTAGGAAATTATATCTACACTGCAGTGCAAATGGCGGCTGTCCATCGTCAAATTCCAAATGACTTTATGTAGTCCTGATTGGCTCATTGTTCCAACCAACACAACGACCATCAACACAAAACCCGTAAAATACAGGTTATACATATTGTATTAGCTGTAAGAAATCCTTCGAAACAGGAAAAATTAGCAAAAATGGTTCGGAGAAATATGTTGTTTTACACTGAAATGGTGCGGTGATACAAATGTAATAACAGTTACGTTATAAACAAGCCGTTTTTAATACACATGTACCTATATTAGTAGTATTTGCCAGCATATATAAATATATAGAAAGTTTTTTTTTCAATAACATCTGTTTTACTTTTTACCGTGAATAGTTCCGAAGTGTATTTTACACTTGTTGTAGGTATAATATGTTAGACCTATCTTCAGACTTATAAAATCTATAGAAATCACTGTGATAGTCTGACAATCAAAACATTATCATTACATCCTCATTACTGTACATATATTTATTAAGTATACATTTCAGTCGAAATTCTTAATTATTATTAACAATAATAATATATATTTTTTTTTTTTCATAGGTCTAATATATTATGATATACTTGTTTAAATCTAACCTAACCAAATTAGTATACTAAGTATTTATATATAAAACGCAGCATTAATGAAAACACATTTATAAGTGTATATTCTACTGCACTTTAGGTACAATGTTAACATTTTTTTTAAGAATATTGTTAAGTGCATTATTATGCATATTTTGTCGTTCGTGTATGAACTGTCAGGCTCCAAGTCTAATCTAACATGAAGATGTATTATTATATATTTTCTACGGTGTATCCAACTTGATCTGTACATTGCACACTGGAATAAGACGTATAAAGATATCTCGGATGATAAAACCGAATGACACGTGGCCCATCCGTGATTGACGGGTCGTCGATGATTTACTATGGTAAACGCGAGTATAAGCAAAGACCGGTATCGGGCGCTTTACGGTACGGTTAGGTTACAGGCAGTCATAGTCATATCAGTCAATAGTGCCCGGCCTGAATAATTGTGAAAAATTCATTACCGAATCAAAAGCTGCCTGGAATAAAATTAATCATAAAAAAAAAATGCAAATATTGACTTCCAACAATGTACAAACCGAACGATATTATTATCTCTGTACATCAATAGGTAATAGTAAAGTATAAGCAATTTTTCATAAAAATCTTAATTTATAGCTTCAACTATAGTGTATACAGCAATGAGGATACTTAGTATTGATTGCCATTTTTTTATTTTTAGACTATCACAGTCATTTCTTTAGGAAAATTACAAATGTTTTCCCATCAAAACTGCTTTGCAAATGAACAAGTATGTGAAGCCAGTGTTAACAGTAGATTTTCACAATGTATTGGAAAGAACTTAATAAAAAGAACAAATAAAAAAAAAATGGTGTTTTTTTAGTATAAAAAATGTAACGTGTATCGTCCGGTATTGATATTGAACTGAAACAAATGCCATAAATATGGGTCGAATAACTTGTGTGAGTTGAGGAGGCTTTGAAAATTTTAGATTCTCAAATTAGCTCTCATGTTTTCCAGTCTTTACTGAGCTCTTGTATAAGAACCAATATTGCCTGTATCTGGCAAGATCATTAATAAGAACAACCGTGTCTTCGATAATAACTAAACTCTGAAACTACTACACATAAGGGTTTTAAGTGACGCCATTTTGTTTATTCGACGACGACGACCTACGTGTACTTAACTTGCGGTAAGAGCCGATGATGAATCCACAATAATTGAGTCGGTACCGATTTTCAGCATAACCGGTTGTCGGTTAAACATATTTGTGTACAATAAATATGTCATGTTTACATATTATTATATTTTACCTTTCTTCTGTTGGCTTTACAACGATAAGTTTTAAAAAAAAGAATGTCACTCGTAGCTGATCAACACTTTTAATTAAATCATCTAATCAATTCTGCTTAAAAAAAAAAAAGATTCCTAATAGAGTGAAATTTGAGTGAAATCGTAGAATTTTTTTTTATTTCGTTCATGCATTTTTTCGCGATTTCATATTAAAAAAAAAACACATATCATTACAGCTATGTTACATACCGATTTTAAATATATTTATTTAGTATGTATAATTAACATATTGTTGTGGAATATTATGTTGTGTAACTGTGTTTTCCGTAGTTCGTCAGATCGCATGTTATATATTTTTGTTTGAGCTGTAAGCTTAATGTGAAGAAATTCAATTAAATGCTGTTTAATCAGAATCTTTATTCAGAAAAAAGAACACAGTTTTATTATGAATTTATTATAAACAAATATATTTATTTTATATAGTGTACATTACAGGGTGATCCAACTAACGTAAGACACTCATTTTCTCGGAAAATATGAATATTTTGAGAATTTTTTTTTTTATAAACTTTTAGGTACATATTTTACTACATTTTTCAATATTTAGAATTTTTTTACCTTCAACCCTTATACGTTATAAAACTACGAAACTCGTTTTTTCAAATGGAAACACATGTTTTTAATTCCATAAGTATGTAGACAATTTTTTTTATAAAATGTTAGCGTTTGAATTTTCAATTTTTAACTATCAGTTCGTTTTCTGTGACTTAGTAAAGATTTGAAATTAAAATCAATATTTGTTCGGTTTTTCAGCAGTAGCACTTTTATTTGCCAGTAAATAATGATAATATTGGACCCCATCGATAATACTGTCACCGATAATGAGACATAAATAACTCTGGCTCTAATTTTTTTTTATTATTATTTGGACAATCGATTCTTAATCTACCTGTTTGGAAACAAATATACCTTACATAACCGTCATCCGTTCACATGTATTATCAGTAGACTGCGATGTGGACGATTTTGCCTTAAACCACTTTTACGGTATGATTATTATATAGCGTTAATATTATTATCACAGTATCATTATAATATGGTATGAGTAAAACCATAATTGTCAAACGACAAACAACGTGTACTCGTGATTTGTGAACAGTTTTTTTTATATATAAAGAAGAAACTAGTATAGTATTTTAAAATATCTAATTTTGGTTAGTGACATACATTTTACAATTTATTTTGAAACTATAATGAATGTAATGATTTCATAAATATAATTTAGTTCTCATTAGTAATAGTGAAATTTGTATTTAAGACTTGAAAAACTCAACATAACAACCAAGTTATATAATATACCTACTGATTTATTGAATAATATACGTAATATAATATTATTATATGGCCAATTAACAGTTGTTAATTATAGTTTAACTGGAATAAATGTTGATGACTAACCACAGGAAAGCTGTAAGTACAATGTATTGAATACTAAAATTTTAATTTATAAAATTTTAATTTGTATTTTTTAGCAGGACATTTTTTAAGAAGATTACTGAAAAGATAATGATGTGTTGAAACCTTATTGTACAATTTGTCACTGATTACAATAGTCAGTATTGGTTTATCAAGCTACATATCAATATGTCATTTATGATTATTCAGTTACTAGTTAGGTATGTTTCAAATATCAATATGCACTAGAGTCTAGATGTGCAATATTTTAGTATTGAAAAACTGTATATTGTGAATAATAGATATTACACTATTACTATTAGTAAATTGTTACTTTGTTTATTTTCAGTTGTGTCAACGTCTTCATTTTGAAGTCGTCTTTTGTAGATATAACCGAAAAATGTACAAAACAAAAATAATATTGTTTTAAATTAGGCATTTTATAGAAATTAGGAGATATAAGTTAATAATTATTAAATTATTTCTTTTAGATGAAGAAAATATTGCTTTCTACTTGGAATCTTAGAAGAATAAAATATTAGCATTTAACACAACCATACTCAACCAGCGGCCCCTGGGCTGCATACAGCCCGCCGATTATTTTTATGTGGCCTAAAAAGAACTCATATTATAAATATTTAAGGGCTATAAAAAAATATATATATTAATATAAAATATAACAAAACAATTATATTTTCAAGATGTGTAACGTTCGAGATTGCAATAAGGATGTTAAATTTTAACATCATAATTATTGTCTCGAATAATAACTTGTATAAGCATTTTTATTAGTACCATTTAATGTTAAAAATATTAGTTTCTTTTAGTCAAGTCACTCTATAATTATAGTTGACTATTCATTTTTTTAATGTGGCTTAACAAATGAAAAAAGTTAGATTTTATGTTATGTGGTAGCTTTTGTTTTCTAGTTTCTTACATGAATGAAATCATCTTTAAAAAAAATTTTCTGACTTGTTTTGACAGAACAATGAAAGCCATATAAATGTTATTTTTATATTTTGTACTTACATCAATAGACTTTTAAATAGGTTTAACATGTTTCTTTCAGTTCTTAATAATATTGTAAAAATGATTTTTTTTTCCTCACGTTGATTCATAGGATAAAGCCAATACTTAGTTACCTATTGAAACAAAGAGTAAATATAGAATCGGGTTAATTGGTGTTCGTATTCAGTTCAATTGAAGTAAATTAAATTAGGTTGAATGTAAGTTTTGTATTGTAAATCGTAAAATAATATTTCAATAAAATATTTGTATGATTTTGCCATTACGCATAAATAAAAATCTGGTAAAAATTCGTTGTGCGATCAATTTTTTACTATTATTTACACCGAATACATGTGTTGTGTTAACTTCAGATCCAATTTTTTAATAACTGCTTAAGTGTTTTTAACAACAATTTTACACAAAATTGTATTACGGATTAGTCATATAACATACGCCTACTCGCACAAAAAAAAAAGGATATTTTCTGAAAAATTGGCTCTACTTTTTATTTTATAATTGGTAATCAGTGTAGGTTTCCTTGGTAAACGAAAAATATTCTTTGATTATGATAAATTTTTCTCGGCAGCAAAAAATGTCGGAGTAAAATGTTATTCATTGTTAGTAGGATATCTTTCTGAACAACTGGTCAAAAAGGGTGTTAAAATACACTGGAACATGTTGTCAGAACTAGCTTTTCTGCTTAACTGGAAATCAATACAATTTATTAACTTAAAATATAAATTTAAGTTTAACTTTTATTTTGTATCTACAAAATGTACTTAACTTAATTCACTATTGAAGAAATTAATTGATAAACGCGCCGGTACCGACGGCTTTTAAACTGCGCCGGTGTATCTAGAATTATCTAGATAATGTCCCTATTATTATGTTTAGTGAAATGTTCTCGAACCACACGTGGGTGTGTGCATTTTGTATTGCCTATTGACTACTTAGAATAGCCAATTGTTTGCAAAATTGATATTGGCCGCCAATATCAATTTTGTAAAGATATACGAGTTCTTTGGTAACTTAACTAGGATATGTAGAAAACAATTTTTTGTTTTTTATTTTGTTCGTGTAAGGAATATTAAGTTTTAATATTATTAAAACAATTGAACATTTAATTTTTTTAATTACAAAAAAATTAAATTTTTAAATGAAAATCGGCTTCATACATAACACAGTAAAGAGTTAAAGAAATGGAATCTATTTTCAGAATTGAAATTGGACCATCCTATGTAGTCGACAATTTTGTCTGACTTTTTGATTTAAAATGAACCCACATTTTTATTACTCATAAGTCATAGGATAAAATTATTTTAAATAAAAATAATACCTTGAATCCTACACAAATTGACCGGAAAATTAATTGACATGGTTGAAATTTTATGAAATCTTTTTTCTTCTTAAATATTGCTTGTACAAAACTCCTTAAAAACAAATCACATACAACAATCGCCTTAGACACCATAATTTGATGTTAAGGTTATTTAGCAATTAGTTTAAAAAAAACAAAAACGTCACATTTAGTTTTTGGGGCATTTTATCAAATTAAATTTCAAAAAATATCAAATTCAATATTTTTTATACACTATAATGAGAAATGAGGCAATATTTAATTTTCACAATGTGTTGTAAAGCCCAAAGGTATTTTGATGATGTGAGGAACAATTTTCAAAACATTCTAATAGATAAAACGTGGTAGCACCCCTGTTTAATACTGATTATAGGATCTTGGTTATAAAATTATTAAACAATACAAATGCAACTCGGTACATTCTTTTCATAAAATAGACTACTGGTTTAATAGTACTAGTTTTTGCCTAATTACTGTCAATAGAGTAAAGTCTTGTGTTTTTTTCTTTAGTCCTAAGCGCTGCGTCTAATATGCCTATTGGCTTATTTAACCTTGAAATAGTATAGTTTCAATACAAGCGTTTGCCAGAGTCTCATTCGACAAACAATTCATTTTGTATTAGTTGTCTTATCATTTCTGAATTTACTAAAATAAAATCATGTACACAACTTTGTTTATTGTATTATTATTATTGGCAGTGGTGCAATTAGGGAGCGGGGACTCCTTAGTGATCTGAAGCTTCTTACCCCAATTTGATTGTGTATCTAACGGGGCCTTGTTATCGAAAGCAGCAACTAGTTGGATTAGAACCTTTAAAATCTAGATTTACAAAAATAAAACCGATAGATATTACTATATAATGCCATAGTTTTATAAGTTTTGTTCTATTCACATTTTAAAACAATGTATTCAGTTACCATTAGTTTGAACTTGCGACGTGTGCTTGGGCAATTTATCAATAATTACTGATATTTTTTTCGACAATATTATATATCCAATGATTGCTGCATTTTTTTGTGTAAAATAAAGATTTTTTTTTAAACATTTTTTCTAATAATTCTTTCAAAAAGCTGAGATAATCAAAATAGTTGTAATAATTATGTGCAAATAATAATAAAATAATTTGTCCGTTTTTTAGTCGCAATTTTTCAATAAAACATATAACAATAAGCCAACATTTGTAAACTCGTATATTTAACACAACAAAGATTGATAATTAATTTTGAATTTAACTGTAATACCTTCTACTTCGAACAGTGCGTCAATATAATAGCTGTTAATTGATATTTTAAAATTTTTCTTCGTGTATCTAATCAAAAAAAATGTCTGTTCTAAACATAAATTGTACTTCCAACGTTGTGAACAAGTAACGCTACCGTGTCCGAGTTTTGGCATATACCGTTAAGTATGCAAAACTATAATCTGCAGACTCTGTATGCGCCTTGGGAAATATTAATGCGTATTGTTTGAATTAAGGGCAACGACTCTGTAAACTCTCGACGCAACCGACGGTTGTTTAGAATCTGACATTTTTTCAACCTATACGAAATTTTGTAATTTTAACGTGGTATATTTTTTTTTTTTTTTAAGTGTAACAGTAATGCATTACGCTAGTAAGAGTTTGTAAATAGATTTGGTCGAATCCAGTGTCATCTGACAATTTTATAGATACCGTTTTCAAATTATTGGTTGTATAGATTTCATTGTAATCTTCCATACATAGCCGTATTAAATGATTGTCTTCTTTGTCCTGACCGTTGCAGACCACATTGTTTTGCGGATCCAATAGCCTGTCGAAAGAAGCCATCGACGTGTAACTGTACACGGAACTTCTTCTATTTTCACCTTTGCCACATTGTCTTCTACAATAGAAAATTATTATTTTTCATACTATACTATACGATGTATAATAGGTCATACTACTATATACCTATTATACAATTTTATACAGACAAATTAGTACTCAACATAATTGAAATGGTGTAAGTACATTTAGATTGAATATATCGTGTGCCAACGACTTGATAATATAGTACTCACTACTGGTAAAAGTAAACCATGTTTAATGCCATAATAACATTTCTTGTACTATATTTGTATTTTATTTATACATAACTAGATAATATGACATGACAAATCGGTCTCCCTCTATTGCAATAGCTTTTATAAAATATTGAATACAAATACTATTAGGTACTATGTCGTATGGAACACAAGCGTCAAACATTTGTTAAAATTAAATCTAGCTAAAGTACTCATCATATTGTTGTCCAAGCCGTAACAACTAATAAGTAAACATAATACAAAGAATGAAAAAACTTGCTCAGAAAAGTATCGGGATCTATCTGCAATGTTTTTGCAACGATAGAATCTTGAAAAAAATCCTAAAACACAACAAAAATGTGTGATTTTAATAATAATAGACAATTAACTGATATGTTAAAACAGAATAAGAATTTAAATTTGAATGTTTGTTTGCAAAAAACGAGATGCGACCCTTTTCGTTGGGACAGTCGATATGTATATTTATTTTTTATTCCTACATTGACCGTACGTGACACTATAACTTCAATACAATGTGATTATTGATATACTCGTATGTTTGTTAAACCATCGGAGAAAAACATATAGCATAATAAGAAAATTATTATATACATTTAGAATCTATTCCCAAATTATTTAAATTAAATAATTATTAATAAATTATTTTACAATTATCTACTGAGATGCTTGAAACACTGACTCTCTGACGCTAACGTTCTCGGCCATTAAATTTGCAATCTGTATTTTCAGTTCAGTTTAAATATGTATATGTGCCAGTGTGTTATTGTAATATAAAAAACTATGGAGAGTGATGCGAGCGACAGTGATTTGAAACAAATACAGGTCGACAAAACGTAAGTAACATAACAATATTTTTAGAGAAGTGTATAGGTAGGTACACCCAACCGTGCTTGTGCACGGTACACGGTTTGACAAGTTTGCGAAGGGGGGTCACAGTAAAGGCGTGACGGATTTACTTCAAATTTACATATCTTTTGGTGTATCCTTAAATAGACCTATTTTACAATTGCTTGTATAATCGAAATGTGGTGCGGTCGAGGATGAACAGTTCTTTGGAGAAAAATAGTACCGGGTTCAAATCCGGCGACTCCTCTCTCAACAAAATACTTTTAGCATTTCTTTACAATTTTTTTTTCAATTTTTATGGTAATTTATATCGCAAGAAGTCTAAAAACGTATAAAATATTTATATTTTAATACTACAGAATACATTTTTACCCTTAAAAGTACTCGATAACCTACATTGCATTGGGTTTTTCGTCATTTATTATACAACTCGTACTGATGATTGAATACAAATTTTTTTTTGTATAATTGCACTATTTTAGAATTCAACCTGTAAAGTTGTAGGACTATTAATTCGCGTTAATGATTAAATATGCCAAGCCTGCATACGAAAGGGACTTCGTTCTAAACGCGTGTCCCGCGCGACCCGAACCAGTTTTTTTTATATAAAAGTGACGAGTATAGTGTAGTACTTATGACATATTACTCTGAACTTTCTGCATTTATTTTCAAAAACATTGATTTTACTTTTTTTTTCAATGTCATATGATTTAAACCAATGTTTTTTTTTTCACGTTAAATAGTACCATGGAATAATTTGAATTTTTGCAGAAATTTCGATACAAAAATAAACGAGTAAAATACAATTTTGTTTTGCCTGTTTTGGTTGTGGTGGAATACACTTACTTCCGTTTTCGCTGGGTTGGGTTTTAGTGAGTTCTGTGTATAGAATCTGTCCAATTTCTCCAGCGCATGTGTGAGTGTCTGTTCCACTTCACTGAAAGTTTTGCCCTGCGCAGTTATCGCTAAATCGTCGGCATACAGGAAACGGCGAGTAGTTTCCATAATGGGCTGGTCATTTTTATAGACACATTAAAGAGTATTGGTTCGACGACACTATCTCGCAGGAGGCCATTTTTTTAATTTATCCATCGGCCTTTTTCGGTCTTGTAGTCTAACACGGCATCTTTATTGCGACCCGTTGACTCAATTACTCTCGTTAATAGACGAAATCTATTAAAAAAAAAAACATTTTTGGATATTTAAAAAGCTCGGAATTTTACCAGATGATTTATAAGCTATCCGAATAGAATAAATAATTAAATTGGCTTTTAGAAATCATTGTTTATTATTAGGTATTGTTGTTATCTATTATTTATAACAGTATTCAGTTATTTTTTGTCAGCAAGTCTCAAGAACTTATCCGTTTGATTGACTTGAAGAATCCAACTGATTTTGCGAAAATATGGAAAAGATGGTGTTAAATTCAGCGCTAGTGGCCGGAGGGTTCGTGGCAGGAGCTGGAACTTACGGCTTGGTGCAATATGCGGTGGGTTGGTGGCGCAGCTCACGATTGACGGTACGTATGAATTAAAAAAATATTTCACTGTCGTACTTAAGGAAACGGTCGCACACACAACTCCGCTTGACAATCTTTACGTGTTAAGGTCGGGTCCGAGCCGAGATCTGTCCGGGTGCAAGAAAACGATTATCCATTGAGTTTTTTCGCCACTGCGCCCAAATTACCTTGCTTTAGGTAAACTGCACCCCGTTTTATAATTTGGTTTAAAAAAGGTTACATGTTACAAGCTGCGCCCAGCTTCTTATCGTCGGTATGAAATGCAAACAGCGCCCGAATCAATACAATCGCAGAAATATTAATATTTGGCCTCGGTTGAAGATAAACGGACGTCGCTTTCATTTAACGCAATCGTGGATTAGACATATCCAACAAAATGGCTCGAGTATTGACTATAACTTATAAACAGTGATATTAAAAAGGGAGGGGGGGATTAGTTCAATGCTTAAGTGGAAATATTACTGAACCACCTTCGCCCCTGTATTTAGGTACGAATGTACGAATATATATTCATATATTTACGAGCGTTTTAGATCGGGTTGAGAACTTTTAATCTGCAAGAGATAAGAGAGATAATTTTACATAAGAAGATATTTTTATAGATTTATTTTTCGGATCTAATTACAAAAAATGTATCTACTATTTGGTATAATAAAATAATAGGTAGTACAAATATTAAGTTTAACATTTAGAGTTTATTACATTTTATTTTATTAGCAGAAATGCCGTGCAGAAATAATAAAAAAATCTAAACGTATTTTATTATACCCAACATTAATTGATGTTGTCGTACAAAATGGCGCGCGCCCGTCTATCACGTGCGTGCGCTCAAATGGCACCTTCTGATTGGCTGATTGTGTAAACGAAAAACAGCAGCCATTTTCTAACAAGGAGAATTACTTTGAAATGTACACATTTTTTCATATATCTTAAATTGACCTATTTACTGCCCTCCCGCAAATCTATATGTGGTGCGGTTGGGCGTGATCGGTCCCGGGAGTGAGGGGTACTGGTTCAAATCCGGTTCCACTACCCAAGACTTTTTGCATTTTTTTACAACTTTTTTTCAACTCTTATGGTAATTTATATTGCAAGAAGTCTAAGCACTTATAAAATAATTATATTTTACTACTACAGAGTACATTTTTACCCTTAAAAGTTACCCTGGCGCCAATACGTTTAAAATAAATTTTCATCATCAGACGCTGAACTCTAACAACGCGTTAGTGAGTCCGGGGAACGTTAAGTTGGTGTCGTTCTAGCAGGGTACAGTAAAATTATATTAAATTGGTTTGTTGATTTTTAGGTTAGTCGTTAGGTTCGTGTCGGTTTCAAATGTTGTTGATTCATTGTTTGAGGATTGTCGTGCCGGCCATTAGCGTTTGTAATAATTGTTCCTTGCGGAGAAAAACAGGTATGCACAGTATTGAGTCGCTACACTGCTGTTCACCCCAAAAATAGTAGTCTCTATAACTTGCAGGCCTCAGAGTGGTCGCGTGGGTAGAACTAAGCTAATACTGTGCGTATCCTGAAAGGTATATATTATTATTTATTTTATAGCTGTCTTCATTTAACAACTGGTGTAGAACTGGATTAAAATCTGCTAGTAATTTACTATCACTTTCTCAGTTAGTCTTAACAGTTTTAAATACTGTAACCATGGTTTAACTACAGAGCAATCACTAATATCAGTGTTAATAGGCTGCATATCGATTTTCAGAGAACTACTATAAATATCTACTATTATAAAATCGATAAGAACTGTTTGACAAATAGATAAATATTTAAAAAAATTTATTTTCATAACTGCTTTTGTTCTTTAATCAGGACCTAGACTGAAGGTATCTAAGTTAGAAATTGTGCCCCAAAATTCATCTTATAGTGCCCTTTTAGCAGGGCGTCGCCCTGCCCGCCCCCCGGTAGTTTCGGCACTGGTAAACAATACAAATTATTAATTGTACTTCTGCTTTTTTTTTTAATTCAACCTAACAAAAATTACATTCTTCGGTTCTTTTTTGTTTATTCAAGGCGTTTAAAATAGGCTACACGGAGCACATAAAATTGCCTATTTTACAGCCGTTAAGGCACCTGTGTTCAATACTTCCTGTTCTGTGTCGCTAAACTGTTTTATAACATCTCTATTAAGCATCGACAAGCATTAAACAACCTTGGTCAGGCAGTAGATAAATGGCATGCAATATTGATTGAGCTAGCGTTAAGCAAATTGGACAAGTTGACTCTACAACAATGGGAACGGTCGTTGGGCACAACTGATGTAGTTCCATTTTCCCAGTTTGAAATTTTTCTCAACTCTCGTATTAGGTTACTTGACGCGTTTGAAAGTGGTCAGCGAGGACTTGTTGTGTTTAACAGAAAATCCGACGAGCACAAATCTACCGGCTCAAAGAATAAATTGTGTTTATTACTCAAAGTTCTCCCTCACAATGTCCATTATGTCGCGGTGATCACTTGTTTCATCGATGTTACAAGTTCCGGAGTATAAAGGTTTCTGAATAATATGAAGTAGCAAAGGGATCGCGCATCTGTTTTAGTTGTTTGTCACCTAACCACAATACAAAGAGTTGTTCGTCAAGCAACTGTCGCACTTGTTCAGCTCGCCATCATACTTTGCTGCATTATGATGCAATTAAGCGAACATCAAATGTTCAACCTAAAGAGAAACCAACACAATCCCTAGTTAAAGACTCAACAGAAAACTATTAATCTTCTTCGTCCTTAGTATTATTATTAGTCGACATAAAAATTAGTTGTGTACAGAAATCAGTCATACATTATAAAAATAATGAGGGCAGTAATAGCACAGTGCTGGCGTTACATTGAACTAAAAATATCCTAAATTTCCAGGTTACAGTTTAGTAGCTTTATCTATCACTTCCCTACGTGAAATAAAATTTGTTGACAATTGTACGCCCTATAAGCTGTGGTAGTCTATTACAGTTGTGATAAAAAATAACTTAATATGCCAAATCTAGAGTAGAGAAATATGAATACATTGGGTTTTTTTTACATATATTTAAATATTGTATTAATTAGTTTTGTTTGCGTTTAGGGAGAGGAACATAATGTGGAACCGCACCCAAATGAACCTATATTAACAACAGAACACAGAGTAGACGAAGACGAAGTCGAAGAGGTCCCACGTGGACCAAAGCCGGATTTGGTAAGTCTAAAATACTAGAAATTGACTATGGCCAAATTTTATTCCCCCTTTTTTACAATCCATAAAGGCTTATAGACTAATTTCCTTAAAAGGGTTGGATAATTTTTCTTGCCACTGGCTTTCCTGATACCACACTTCGTTCTATTGAACTAAAAATGTCCTAAATTTACAACTTACAGACTATTAGCCTTATCAATCGCTTCCCTACGTGAAATACAATTTTTTACGATTGTACTCCCCATGAGCTGTGGTAGTCTATTACAGTTGTGATAAAAAATAACTAAAAATGCCAAAACTGGAGAAGAAAAATGTTAATACCTTGGGTTTTTTTTAACATATATTTAAGTATTGTATTAATTAGTTTTGTTTGCGTTTAGGGAGAGGAACATAATGTAGAACCGCACCCAAATGAACCTATATTAACAACAGAACACAGAGTAGACGAAGAGGAAGTCGAAGAGGTCCCACGTGGACCAACGCCGGATTTGGTAAGTCTAAAATACTAGAAATTGACTATGGCCAAATTTTATTCCCCCTTTTTTACAATCCATAAATGCTTATAGACTAATTTCCTTAAAAGGGTTGGATAATTTTTCTTGCCACTGGCTTTCCTGGTACCACACTTCGTTCTATTGAACTAAAAATATCCTAAATCTACAGGTTACAGTCTAGTAGCTTTATTAATCGCTTTCCTACGTGAAATACAATTTTTTACGATTGTACGCCCCATGAGCTGTGGTAGTCTATTACAGTGGTGATAAAAAATAACTAAAAATGCCAAAACTGGAGAAGAAAAATATAAATATATTGGGTTTCTTTTTTACATATATTTAAGTATTGTATTAATTAGTTTTGTTTGCGTTTAGGGAGAGGAACATAATGTGGAACCGCACCCAAATGAACCTATATTAACAACAGAACACAGAGTAGACGAAGACGAAGTCGAAGAGGTCCCACGTGGACCAAAGCCGGATTTGGTAAGTCTAAAATACTAGAAATTGACTATGGCCAAATTTTATTCCCCCTTTTTTACAATCCATAAAGGCTTATAGACTAATTTCCTTAAAAGGGTTGGATAATTTTTCTTGCCACTGGCTTTCCTGATACCACACTTCGTTCTATTGAACTAAAAATGTCCTAAATTTACAACTTACAGACTATTAGCCTTATCAATCGCTTCCCTACGTGAAATACAATTTTTTACGATTGTACTCCCCATGAGCTGTGGTAGTCTATTACAGTTGTGATAAAAAATAACTAAAAATGCCAAAACTGGAGAAGAAAAATGTTAATACCTTGGGTTTTTTTTAACATATATTTAAGTATTGTATTAATTAGTTTTGTTTGCGTTTAGGGAGAGGAACATAATGTAGAACCGCACCCAAATGAACCTATATTAACAACAGAACACAGAGTAGACGAAGAGGAAGTCGAAGAGGTCCCACGTGGACCAACGCCGGATTTGGTAAGTCTAAAATACTAGAAATTGACTATGGCCAAATTTTATTCCCCCTTTTTTACAATCCATAAATGCTTATAGACTAATTTCCTTAAAAGGGTTGGATAATTTTTCTTGCCACTGGCTTTCCTGGTACCACACTTCGTTCTATTGAACTAAAAATATCCTAAATCTACAGGTTACAGACTAGTAGCCTTATCAATCGCTTTCCTACGTGAAATACAATTTTTTTACGATTGTACGCCCCATGAGCTGTGGTAGTCTATTACAGTGGTGATAAAAAATAACTAAAAATGCCAAAACTGGAGTAGAGAAATATTAATACCTTGGGTTTTTTTTTTACATTTAATTAAATATTGTATTAATTAGTTTTGTTTGCGTTTAGGGAGAGGAACATAATGTAGAACCGCGCCCAAATGAACCAAAAGCAATCACAGTAAGTCTGAAATACTGAAATATATTGTATGAACTTAAAGCCTTATCGATTGCATCCCTACGTGGAATATAAACTTTTGGCGACTGTTCGCCTTATAAGCTGTGGTACTCACAGCTGGGTACTGTATTATAGTTGTAATATAAAAATAAATATGCCAAAACTGGAGTAGAGAAATATTATTACCTTGTGTCTTTTTTTTGCATATATTTAAATAATGTATTAATTAGCTTTGTTTGCGTTTAGGGAGAAGAACAGAGAAGAGTTGATATGGAGGACGAAGAGGTCCCACAAGGACCAAGGCCGGATTTGGTAAGTCTTTTAGTAATTCAATTACTAAGGTATAGTCAATTTTTCCCCCTCTTTTTACAATCCATAAATGCTTATTAACTAATTTTCTTAAAAGGGTTGGATAATTTTTCTTTATTTTGTTTTTAAATTGAAGTTTTTGGGGTTTAAAAAATCTGAAAATTAGACCACAGGTAAATTTAAAATATACAATTATATCAATTTTTTCTTTATTTTGTTTTTTCAGCGACGTTATATGGAAATGTTGGTTAGAGAAGAGGTAAGTACCAAAAATAAAAATTTGTCGTTTAATGAGATACTATGGGAATACGACCCTAGAATGCATGGACATTTAATCGACTATACTGGAAGATTCATTATGGATAAGACAATCAATTTCTATTAAACTATTTCGAATTTTGTAGTTTTTCAATTGAAAACTTTTGTTTATGTTATTTTACAATATGAGGTCGTATTCAAATATGTATCTTTCTGATTTTCTCTCAGAGCTCTATCAACTTTTAAAATTTAAATGGTAACATCTATGTATATTTTATTGGCTCTTTTAATTAGTTAAGTGCGGTAAAGTTGTAAAATTCTCCTTCCCCTCTCCATATTTATTACATATTTATTGTTATTTCAAAAATTTTTAAGCAAATTATCGCTTATCTAAAAAGTTTATCAAATATTTATACATGGAACCTGAGTTTTAAGAGTTGATTACACCCTGGAAAGTTGTTAATAAAACAATTTTTTGATAATTTTCAGAGGAGGCAGCATGCTTGTATGAGGTGCAAGGAGTTCGGGCACCTCGGGCACCAGTGCCATCTGCCCTGGGTGGAGTCCAAAGAAAGTCCCGAACATTATGCAAGAAGAACCAGGGGGCGCCGTAGGCGTTAGAGATCACTCTAGTGATCTCAGTACATGCACCGTTCTATACCCTGTTTGCTAAGAGAGCATGCCGGGCAGTGTTGGGCAAAATCGTAATCATAACTACCATTACGTTTATAATCATGAAAATGTTAAGGTGTGATTACGATTACGCCCAACACTGATGCCGGGTTTGCGCGTGTAGACTGAAGACTAAGTAGCAAGACTAAGGCAGGCAGACAGAGCGGACTTACGGGGGAACGTTAGTCACATGCCGCAACCCAACGAAAATTGGCCGTTCTGCGCACCCCCCCCGTGGCACCAAGTGTGACTAACGTTTCCCCCGAAGTCCGCCCTGTCTGCCAGGCTTAGTCTTCAGTCTACACGCGCAAACCCAGCATGCTCTCTTAGCGAACAGGGTATAAAATGGTGCATGTACTTTTTGGCCTGGCTTTGATACCGGCACATCAAAGCCGACTAGGCCCTTATTTTGGTCGCCGGGGTTCCCACTCTAGCCGCATCTTCTCCGACTTCGATACCTCCTACCACTCTACCTCTAGTCCGCCAAATGCTTTTAATCTCCAGTTCTCCGGTTTTATCGGTCCAACCACCACTGCTTATGTCCTGGGTACTTGACCCTTTAGCTCATCCGTCGTCACTCTCCTCCGGCCGCCTCTTGTTGGCGCATTGAGAGGTGGCGCAGACACTCTTGTGGCGATCTCCTATCAACCTCGCTCCATTCTACAAGTTGCTCATGAACCTTACTCGCATGTCACTGGCCGGGCCAGTGGGAAAAGCCGGCGACATTTCGGCTACCGACTACCGTTTGACAGTGTTGGGCAAATGTAATCTGTTTAATTATTACGATAAATAATAGTAATCAGTAATCATCGTGTTAGATTAATACAATCATATAAATGTAATCATGATTACATTTATGATTACATTAATCTTTCAAATGTGATCATGAAATGATTAATGATTATATTTTTTTAACCGCCATAGGTTTTATGTATTACATAATACATATATCAAAAAAAATATATGGGATGTCTAAGACGATTTGACCTTTGCAATATCATCTAGACAATTATTATTATTTTGTAATAAGCCTGGGGCGGTTAAACAATTTCTTTTTGTAATGTTTTCATGATTACAATTGAAAATATAATCATGATTACTGATTACTTTTACAAAATGATAAAATGATTAATGATTAATTTAATCATGATTACAATGCTGTAATCGATTACGTAATCCAATAATAAATTAATCGGTTACGCCCAACACTGCCGTTTGAAGGGCATTACTGCCAATATCATACTACAATATACATGTATTCTTTTTTTTTGTCCCTTTAAGCATTTTTGTATTGTCGTACCTATTGCACCACACCTTCAGTTTTGCGCAGGCGAACCCTCCCACTTCTGATGTGATGTGGTGTAAATAGATGAATAAAAGCCATTTAAATACAAACTCCACCCCATTGCATTGTAATAACTTCAAAGTTAACATTATAAAATTTTTTTTTATAAAAATTGTTATAATATCTAATGTAAAAAAAAATATTATGTAAAACCATCTGGTTAAAATCATATTATTCTTGATAATGTGTGTATAATAATATACAATAACCGTAATGTTAATAAATACAGTACTAATTGCTAAACAAAAAAAAATGTTTTTTATTTAACTAAAATACATTGATAATAATATACAAGGTAATGCATTGTTTAAAACCAATTGCGTAATGTAAACATTTTATAAAAAGTACAGTGTTGTTTAGGGCTTAAATTCATGTGAAATAAACACGTTGGGTATCCATCATCAGAGTGTAATTGATCTATGCGAGGACAAACAATATCTTCAAGGTTAATTATGTTAATATGTGATAAACTCATGTAAAATATCTTTTTTCTGTAGTCCATATATGGTTGTAAATGTTAAAGCATTTAAAATTATTGATAGTTCTTCCGCTTCATAATGAGGTGCCATTGAGTGAAGGTGTTTGGTTAGCCATTTGTTAACATTTTGTGTTTTAATGTTTAAAGATTGTGTAACATACATACCTACTTATATAAATTATATATAAATAAAAAAAAAAAAAAAGTACCAACCAACCAAGTTCATACTTACATTGGGTTCATTCGGTTTTTATCGAGAGCTCAGGCAATTCCTAAAATCCTATTTTTCTTTTTGTACTTTTCGTTGGTTAAAAATGGAATACGAAGTTGTCGACGGATTTCGTAAAAATAGTAAGCTACATCATAGTAATGATGGCTATTTTTACCGCGTAAAGAAAGTGAGGCTATCGTCTACCTCACTAAGTTGTATAAAACCCAACTGCACTGCGAGAGGTATGATTTATTGCTATATATTATTTTAGAAAATTAATCTTTTTTTCTCAATATGAATTATTTGTAACCCGATTATAAATGGAAAACTGAAGCAATTAGTAGTTAGATGTAATCGTACTTATTTTACGAATACACAATAAAGCAGTGTACCATTTAAGTATAACTCAACAGAAGATTTTTTTTAATTAGGTAATACTCCACTTAATTAGAAAAATATCTTTTAAAAGGCTTGAAATAAAAACCGTTTTATTTGATTTTTTTTAGAAAATAACACTATTTTTCAAAGAAAAAAGGCCAGCACCATGAGTTGCCCTAGTACAATTTATAGATTTTAATATGATAATTTACAAAAATTGATCAATGGGTTAACTATCATGAATATTTTGTGGCAATTAGTATTTATATTCATAATAATTTTTTATAATCCGATTTGGTATAAAATATAACAATGATTAAAGGGATTGAAAGCGGACAGTTTTTAAGGGGTTTTATAAAAGGCAATATTTAAGAAAAAAGCAACTTTTCGAACATTTTATTTAGTTACAGGTTACTTTGTAAAAGCTAGAGGCATCATTTTTAACTTTTACAATTTATTCTCCGAGTAAATGCCATTTTGTACATACAAGAAATTAATTAAGGGAATTGCATACGGTCGGTTTTTAAGGAATTTTGTATAGGCAATATTTAGGAAAAATTATTTAATAAATTTTGACCATGTCAATTAATTTACCGGTTAATTTGTATAAGCTTCATGGTGTTATTTTTAATTTAAATCATTTTGTCTATGAGTAAAGACATTTTAGTTAATATAGTATACATTTTTTGTTCCATCGCACAGGCTGAACCAGTGGTCCGATAATTTATCTGAAAATATATTTGAATTTGCCATGAAGTTTACTTCATCGGTCAGGGCACTTTTTTAAAATCTTATTCCTACTATGTACAAAGCCCGTTTGAATATTATAAAAAATTTCAAATTTTAAAAGGGTAAAGGTAAAGGGTTTAAATTAAAAACCGAAAGTGTGCCCTGAACGATCCTAAGTAAACTTCATGACGAATTCAAATCTGTTTTTAGATTGTTTATCGGATCACCGTGTTGGCTTATGCAATTGAATAAAAATGATGTTTTGACTGAAAAAATTGACCGCATGTAATCCCCCCTTAAGACCTAAAATCTTGACAAAACTATGCCTACTTAATGTGATTGAATTTTAATTCTGTATAAATATTTGGGCTCATGAGCTTTTTCCCTAGGTTACCGTGGAAGTCGGATTAATAAAACAATATAAAGGATACTAAAAACTTAAGAAATTAAAATAGGATTTAAACACAATTTTAATTGAAATATAAAATGATTCACACAATAACCTTGAAAAGAGGACGATTAACTTGACATTTTTTATATAAAATTCAAATTGGACATTCTACGTAGGCGTAATTTTGTCATGATCTTAGGTCTAAAACTTCGAAAAAACCAGTCCGCTTTTAATCCTCTTAAGGCTGAAAACAATTTATAACATTAAACTCTTCTTAACACAATATTGTAATTTTTTTATTATATAAAGGACTTATCAGGAATGATAGATTTGAGGTGATCGGACTTCATAATCATGATCCTGATATGGAATATCTGGATATCCTGATATGGATTGTCCGCTGTACGTGTAAAAAGCCAAATTCTTCATCGTTGTTCAACAGAATTGACCAGTCTTAAAGTCATTTATGATGAAGAAATAACACAGTAATATGTATATATTGTTATATATTGCCTACCCTGTAATTGAAGCCACAAACGCTTGTGGTCATTAAAATGCATATTAAAAAGTTATTTTATACATCTTATTAGTATATTTTCATAGAACACTAAATAACTGTATACCTATAAACGTATTTCGTAAGCCTTTCTGTTCAATAATAATAAAACAAAATTTGTTTTATTATTATTGAACAGAAAGTATTTAATACTTAATGAAAGTCCTACCGTTTTTAAATATAAGAACACTTAATATTAAAATTAAGTTCTCAAATCAATCAGCTCAGCATAAGCATAATTATTTAGTAGTTCAAGACTTACATATTCTATACTTAGATTAAACCATGTTAACACTCAATTGGCGTACACCAGCTTATTGCGAACTATGGAACGGGCCAGGGCCGAGACTCAGCCATCGATACCCCAGACTCTCTTGGGATATGCGGGCAATTTGTCCGACCCGAGGTACCGGCATCTATTTTTAACGTCTAGCAACGAGGAGTTGTATAGGGGCTACATAGATGGAGGTGTAGAAGCTGGCGAAGCAGTGGTTTTCATTTCGCCTGCAATGATGAAGTAATCATTTAATTAACAATGAAAAAATATGTGTTACAAAGAAAACATTGCCTTTGATCCCAAAAACATATTTCTTAAGTATTTAAAAAAAATATATAACTTATTTTAAAGAAAAACGATTAAAATTTGTATAAATTAATTTCTTTCAATTAACTATTATGAATTATCTCCAACAAAAACCTAACAGAGAAAATTGGCCAAGTTCCAAGACTAAATATCAAAGTAGTGATATTTACATTTCAAAAGCTTATCTTAAGAGGAATCAGAGACATGTGAGTTAGAAAAACTGGGTGAATTGGTTCGTTTAAAGATAAACTGGCATTACTGAAACTTGGCCTAGCACACTACTGTGCGCTCAGATAGCTGCTTGTAATATTTTGTGGACAAGTACAGCAGCATATTTAATATCAGTCCAATAGCAAATAGTTTTAATACCAATCTTCACAAATTAGAATATATAATTGCTTACCTAGATGATTTTTTTTATAGACAATATTATAGCTTAAATGTAATTTTAGTTTATTAGGCAGTTCACATGAATTACATGAAGATGGCACGTTCAAATCGAGGCCTATTCAGCCTCAAACTGAACAAGTTTTAATTATTATGGCCATTTACATGGATCAGGTAATAGAAAATATATAATAAATTTAAAAAACGATTTTTATGAGTTTACGATTAGCATTTTTATTTATACGTTTACTTAGGCTTTTCCGTTGCATTTGTGTTGATGACAAGGAAGACCGAGATCGCGTACCGGTGCGTGCTTGAATAAGTAAGGGATCTTATTCCAGGCGGTATTCAAGCAACAAACATCATTACTGACTATGAAACCGCATTAACCAATGCACTGAGGAATACTCTGCCAGCTGCCAACCTGCAGCGCTGTTGGTTCCACATGGTGCAAGTATGAAAAATGTTTTTAATAATTCTCTCATCATTTCTGGTGCTAAAAAATATAGCATCGTGTGTTGCCATTTAAAAATGTTTATGGTAATTTATAGGCACTTTAGAAAAATGGTAAAGAGTTTGGCATGCGGCGACGTGAATATCGTAACGACTTGGCATTGCATAACATGTTCCGCATGTCGAAGGCTCTGGCCCTTTTACCGGTCGAGCACATAGCCGAGGGTTTTAACCTGATCAAAGAAGAGAGTAGTCACGCGGAAAACGAACAAATAGCTCGTCGATATATTAATTACTTCGAGAACCAGTGGATGAACCGTAAGTGTTTAGTACTGCAAACCTTAGAAAACAGTTTTTCAAATCACTTTGTATTATTATGGATATAATATTCATTAAATTTACCTAAATTAATAAGATTCATAATTATTGTACAGAAGCCTCCCCCTCCCCCAGTTGTAATACTAACAAAAGAAAAAAACAATTTGATTTTGTTTGATTTTCTCTCAATACTAACATAAAAGTGAAATGCGTACATCTATATGAAATAAAGATGCTTGATAATAATAAATAGTTAATTATTACAAACAATACCTAATATATCCTCAAAAATGAGAAAATAGTTATTTAAAAAATAATTAATTTACCTTTGTACATAGTGGAGAGGAAATGGCAGAGTGGGTAAGGCATTAGTGTGTTTGGCACTCACTGTTGCCGGGCAAAAAATCGTCTGGTTAAAAGAAGCCGCCATCTCTCCGGCAATCACAGCTATAAACTTTTAAAACGCTCTCGACTCCAAAATACTGAATTTATTTTTATGTATATGAAATGCTCTGGGGTTAAAAAAAACTAAGCAAAAAAATATTATTTTTTACAAAAAATTTTCTTTTATTATCTCATTGTATAATACTTACTATAGGAACCGGTGCGCAGAATTTTAGCGTTACGGACAGGCCAGGAGGACAAACAATGATCAGGAGGTCTTTCACAGAATTTTAAACCAACAAATGAATACAACAAAGACCGGGAATTTGGAATTTTACAAGTAAATCGAAATACTTGCTACAAAATAGTTAATTAGTTATAGAAATAATTTTTTTTTTTTAATTACAGAGGTACTCCTGAAAATTGAGGGTATTTATAGCCAAAAATATCAACAGCAGTTGGAGCGCCCCACCTTAAGGCCACGTCGTCCACTATATGTGCAGCAGGACAGAACATAAGAGCGGCGACTGAAAGGCTGGAGCAAGGCTGCCTTACTGTTAAGGAATTTCTCTCCTACACAGGCCACTTGGCCTATAACATAGGTATACCGACAATAGTACTAAATAAAGACTGCCAGGCGAGCAACCGTCCGGTAAAATACCATCCTCCTCTCAGGCGACGGACTGGCGATCCGTCCCGGATAGCGAATTCATCAAGAAATCATCTCATGATTGCACGTTGGGCCTTCGTGGCCCGTTATGCTACAATTAAAAATAAAACCTTAATAAACTAAATTTTTTTAATAAGGAATATAACAGGTTATAAATAAAGTTGTTTTATTTTAACTTAAAATTTAGAATTGGGAGATGGTGAGGAGCAAAATGCTCCCGTTGTTGAAGCTGCCGCCGATCTTGTAGTTGAGGCTGCTCCTGTAGTTGAGGCTGCTTTTGTTGTTGAGGCTGCTCCGGCTGTTCAAGCTGTCCAAGATAATAACGCCATTCTTCCCAGTAAGGCTCTGAACAGAAATATTAAAAACAATTTGTTAACAATTATAATAGTATACAACATATTTCTTAATGGCAATACATTATATTATATATAAGAAAAAGGAAATATTAAACATGCAATATTTAAATTTAAAAAAAAACTAATAAAATGACTCGTACACCTAAATAATAAAAAAGGATACCCTGTAAAAATATATTTTGTCCATATCATATTAATAATAATTTTTATGACCATTAATATTATTGTTGATAATCCGTTTATATTTTAATTTATTTGTGTTAATAGTTAATGATGACTATCACATACCTGAGGATGACGACGAAGTTCTCGCGTTTATCGGGCAAATGGAAGGACAACGTTTGAGAAGGGAGCAAGATAATATTCCATTCGTTTCGGCTAATTTGAATGAGGATATAACACCGCGACAAATAAACAGTTGTGGCATTTGCTTGGCAGCCACTAACACACATGCTTGCATTCCGTGTGGGCACAAATGTTTATGCCACGATTGCGGTGAGGATGTGAGGGGCAGAGGGCGTTGTCCCATTTGCAATTCTGACATCTATATGATTGTCAGAATTTTTGACTAGCATCATATTGTGTAAATATTATTTTGTATATAAAATTAATTCTGTAAATAATAAGTGTAAATAGCGTAAATATTGTAAATTGTAAAAATAGGGGGTTGTGATAGATCGCCTCCTCGTGGTACCCCCTGGGCAACGTTCATCTTCTCAAGACGAACGGCTAAAGATCTATTAACTCAGTGGCCAAACTATCATTTATAACGTTCTCCTGGCCTGATTACATGCAACCAAACCGAACACAATCGAATCGAAAGATTCTCAGGCCACCTAAGAAAGCTAGGGTCTACCCTACGCATTTGCCAAATCAATATTGAAGGTATTAGCAGATCAAAAAGTGACTACATCTCCCGAATCCTCAGGGAACAAGACATCAATATAGAGGACCCAGAATCGACTCCATATAATTTTGGAAGTGTTGTATAATGATAAATGAGTTTTTTTTTTAATGAATATTCATACTCGTAAAAATCAAATATTATGCCTATCAACGAATATAAATAGTATAGTATATATATTAATATAAAGGGCTGCGGGAAAAAGATCAATGTAAATTTTTTTTGAAAATTAGATTTTGGTATCAAATTATTTGTATTGACGTATTGTATCTTTTATGCGCTCGAACTAGGGAAAAAACAGATTAGTCGAGTGACTAAAAATATATTAAATTTTTCCCAACTAATAAATATAAAGATATTAAAAAAAAAAAAAAAAATTATTAAAAAAAACCCGAATAAGCAAGTCACCGTACGGTACCACTGCAGGTAGAAGAATAAACATACCGCGGACGCGGTGGCCGGTCACCGGTGGATCGGCACTGGGCGGCAAAATAACGCGCATGCGCAGACACAATGCGCCCGACACAGAAGTGTCGGCTAAAATACGGTCGGCGATATTATTTTCGGCGTGAATCTTTTCGGTTTCAATATTTTCGGTTAATACATGTTTCGGCTTAAAAATTGTTCGATGAAAATATTTTCGGAACTATTATTTTCGGCGTTAATGTTTTTCAGCTATAATAATTTTCGGTAAAATTATGGTCGGACCAAATACTTTCGGCTTTTTTATAGCATCCCAATAAAATACTTCTTTGTATAATAGGATAATCTTGAAATATTTTACAAAATAAATAAAATATATTATATTACTTTTTTATATCCACTGTACTACTGTATATTTACTATCGGAATTTAATTCTATCAGCTTTAACGATTACGCTGTAAAGCAAAGGAAGTGTAATGGTGTATATAGTAGCTCAAAAGGGATGAATGGGGTTGCCTAGTAATACCAAAGAGTTACTGTAGTGTCAAATGTGTAATGTAAGTATAATGTTGATAATTTGAAAACTTTAATAATTTTAAAAAGTTCCTTTTTCGGTTATCATTAGTACTTAAACTAGAATTGCCTCACCGGTGCAACAAACAGTTAACTAAACAAAATACAATTGTGAATAAAATTCACACACAACAAATTAACTTAATTTCTGGCCAAGGGTGTAGCGAGGTCATTGTTCCCAAGTCCATTCGGCCGACTGACTTTACAAAAACAAAATGTACACGCACAAGAACTAATTAGTCATTTTTTTTCCCTTACTTTTTAATTTTCTCAATGTTCTTATGTTAAAATTTTAAAACTAATATATACGCAAAAATAAGAATACTTTTAAATGAATATATTTATAAAAAAAAAATGCAATGGATACAAAAAGTGGTTAAATGTTATTTCATATTTTTTTTTAGAACCGCCATTGTTAAGACCATTTTTTAATAAATAATAATATAATTTTACTTAATACTAATAAAGAATAACAAATATACGAAGTAAAACAGGGCTGCGTATACTTTCGTCCCTAAGAAGGTATATTTGGCAGGTAATTCAACCGGCGCGGCAACTTTAAAACATTAACTTCCATTTTGTACCTATACACTTTGCAATACGTACTAAAAATATATAGATTATAGGTGATACCTACACGCATTTATAAAATAAACAAAGATAACAGTTCAATAACAGGTAAACAGTTTTCTAGAGATAATAAAATATCGTCTTTTTGGTGGTGAAAAATATACGTTCGGACTTTTTGTCTCTTTCAAAATGCCATCTGGAAATATTTTTTAAAAACAGCCTCGTTTGAGTCGTTAGCTAATAATTACTCCTTAATAATATGTCATGCTGGCAGCACAACTAACACCATTAATAATCGTATATTGTATACAAGTATTGTTAGTGTTGGCATTACTGAGAGGCGGTTTTTTTAGGGGCGGCGATTTGTCGATTTTTTATCCGGCGACGTTTTGTCGATTTTTTGTCCGGCGGCGTTTTGTCGGGCGACCTTTTGTCGTTTTTCCGATACAGTGCATCCGGCACAGAAGTGTCAGCTAAAACACGTTCAGTGACATTATTTTCGGACTTATTATCGCCGTAAATAATTCGGCAGTATCATTACCCTATATTATAGGGCCTATAACATTAAAATAATAGAATCTAAATTCAAAATCGCCTCGGTTAATTGTCAGGTTTAAAGCCCAAAAATTACACCCAAAACAGTGAAATGCAAAAAACTATTAATTTCTTAAAGGTGAATGTACCTGTAATAGAAGTCAAGTTATAGTTAAAAATAATAGTAATTGATATTTGTTTAAAATTACCGAGTTTGAACAATTTTTCCATTTGAGGAGTGATTTAATATATCCTTTATTTTTTTTTCATTTTGGCTAATCGCTTTTTATTTTTTGGAATACTTTCTATTTTAACATATGTAAACTTAACTTATAGACTTATATATAACCTATGGTATACACTTTACACAAAAGTTGTGACAACATAAATGTATGAACTACGACTTGTTTGTACTATTTCATGGGACTTATTGTACATACAAGTACAGAGTATATTTACATTCCCCCGGACTTTTGAGACAACTATTATTTATAAAACTAGAGATACAGATAAAGATGTCTAGAGGTTAGTCGGCTAAATGTCATGGTTTACCTTTGTGAAACAAAATTTGTTCAAACGTAGTATGTTATATGTCAGTACACAGCGGTTCTGAGGGGGGTGCCCGGCTACGCCGGCCATGGTGTCGTGACATATTTGATAGATAAGTTAATAATACATTCATATTTTTTTGATCCATATATTTAAATCCATAAATTGGTTTTTTTTAGATGGCTAACCAACAGTTCATCCTACTAAATGTTCATAATTAAAAATTTTAAAATAATTTTATTATTCATTATGTAGTATTAATTAAAAAAAATATAGCAAAATCTATAGTTTTAACTTTTTTAGAGTGGAGCGAATACTTATATTATACTTCTATAAATAATAAATTAAATGTTGATGTTGAATTTCAATATAAATTAAAAAATGTATTGTTCTTATTTTTGCTAATTTTTATTCAGTGCTTCAGATATTATAATATTAATCATTTATTAAATGAAAAATTAGTTTCAATAAAAATGATAATATTTTAATAATAATAATAATATTTTATTTTTTAGATTCCGAATTCGTACGGTCCGTGACAATATTTTCCGTGACTTTACGGCCTCCCCGCGCAGACTTGTATGTAAACCTAACCTAACCTAACCTACTTAACCTAACCTTGTGTGTATATATTTCCAAGTATATAAGTACTTGCACAAGACCGGTGACGAGTTAACGTATACAACGATTTGTTTTTAAAAAATCGATCAGCACATAAAAAAATACCACGACGTCGTCGTGTCGGCGATGATAGCGTAAAATCCTCTAAACAATATTTCCTTATAATAATATTACTATGACGTATCTTAAGACAATCTTAAGATCATGGGCCGTCGCGTACTACCGCACAGCTGAAAGAATATTGTGACCCACCCTGCAAAAGCAAGTACTTTGGGTAAACAACGATTTAAAAAGTTGTTGTAACAAATCGAGTTTCGTTTGCATAGAGTTGTTTTCTATTCAAATCTTTAATTTAAACAGGGCAAGATGTTTTTTAATGTACGGTATTAATACTAACCTAACCGCCACCACGTGGTACAGGTAGAGTTAAGCGGGACAAATGTAAAAGCGTTTTTTTCAAATGTCAGTAAAAGTATTGAGTTAAAGCTAAAAGTAATTGTCGACGGTATCTAAAGATAGCTTCACTACATATGTTCTGTTGTATAACGGTATTAATAAAAACGATCCGATAACATGCGATATTTCTACAAAATATATTTGCATAAAAAAACAAACCAGTAAACTTGTAAAGTACAAAATCATATTATTTTACAATATTATGTAGTATGTGTTCCAAGTTGGTATAAGACGGGTTACGCACCATGGCTGTGGCGTACAGCTGCTTGGATTATATACAATTAGTTTATACCATAATAATATAAGTTATGGGAAAATTGTTAATGTATGATAACATTATATGATATGTGAACGTTTCAAATGAATAACAATATACATTACAATGACACTGACGATTATCCATACTAGAAACATCGGCAGAAATACCATGATAGTCAGAAGTTTCAGCAACAGTGCATAAAAAGTCAATACAAGTAGCAAAGGTGCAATAGCCGTGAGTAAGAGTACCAGTATGAAAATACTAGCAAAAATCAGCACAATAGCTACTGCACTGACCACAACACCGTAACACACCTTTGCGAATAGGCCTTTGCCCATTTCTCGGATGCCAGTCAGAAAGGTCGTTCCAACAACCTGTTAAATACATTTCAAGAATACAGCGATAGAGTTAAATTCAACAATTAATTTTAAACTTACAAGTTCTGGTCGGTGGGGTAGGTATGTAACTGTTAAAAACAAAATAATATGTAAATTTCTATGAGAAGTTTATTACCTGTGTGTCGACCTGCGGGATCGGCAAATTTGGTTTTCCAAATTCAATAAGTGAAGTTCTGTCAAGGTTTTTGACTTCGGGCAACACCATGCCAAAACCCGGGTAGGAAATCATATCTACACTGCAGTGCAAATGGCGGCTGTCCATCGTCAAATTCCAACTGACTTGTTCTTCCTTATATAACTTTTTGAGAGAGGTATTTTATATTTTAATAGATTTCGGAGCAACTTTTAAGCGCAAAATATTTAAATTTCTATGTAAAGTTTATTACCTGTGTGTCGACCTGCAGGATCGGCAAATTTGGTTTTCCAAATTCAATAAGTGAAGTTCCGTCAAGGATTTTGACTTCGGGCAACACCATGCCAAAACCCGGGTAGGAAATTATATCTACACTGCAGTGCAAATGGCGGCTGTCCATCGTCAAATTCCAATTGACTTTATTTAGTCCTGACTGGCTCACTGTTCCAATCAACACAACGATCATCAACACAAAAACCGTAGAATACTGTTTATACATATTGTATTAGCTGTTAGAAATCCTTTGAAACAGGAAAAATGAGCAAAAACGGTTCGTAGAAATATGTTGTTTTACACTGAAATGGTGCGGAGATACAAATGTAATATTAACAATCAATAATAACAGTTACGATATAAACAAGCCGTTTTTAATACATATGTACCTATATTTAGAGTATTTGCCAGCATATAAATAAGTATATAATATGTTTTTAAATAACGTAGGTGTTACTTTTTCTTTTTTGAGTGCCGTATTCGTATATGTTAGACTTATCTTCTAAGACTAATTTCCAACCCATACATTTTATGAAAAAAATTGTGTTTTATTTTATAAAATATTATTTTACACCAATTCCTTATAACTATAGGTATATTGTAGGAAAATGTATTTATTATTTTATCGGGTGAGTCCTGCATTAGTTCACTCTCAAAATAATTGTAATTTTTTAGTTTTTATTTTTGAAAACATTTTTTACTACAATATTGAACAATGTTTAAATTTTTATCTTTTTTATGGCATTTTTTAGAGCTTTATCGACCTTTAAAACTATATATTTATTTAGTTAACTATATAAGTGTTTAATTAAAACTTTAAATTAAGAATAATTTACTAAAAACATTGTTCGATAATCAATTTTGAATAATCATTTTAAAGTTCTTAAGTTTTTAAGATTAATCAACTCTTATCCTAAATTAGTAGTACATTATTCTCAATTTAAAAAGTTAATGAAATGTTTGTGTTGGCATTTAAGTTTCAAATGTCGATAAAGCTCTAAAAAAATACTGCAAATATAAAAATTTGAATATTAAAAAATTGTTTTAAAATTAAAACTTAACTAAATTTCAGAAATTTTAAGAGAAAACTGGTGTAAAGAATCGGCCGGTATATCCTAGAAGTTCTCAATTCTTTTATTATCATAAAAAAAACCGAGTGAGCCGTGGAAATTACTCACAATAGTTATGTGTAAACATTTTTAGTTTTTAAGTGTGGCATAATAAGTACTACATACAAGAGATGATTCAATGTTAATACCAGAAAATTCACATAAAAGAATATCTTTTGAACAATGTGGAGCAGTGGAGGTTTTAGCTTCGATGCAAAGCGAGAAGGTTTTACTCTGATGTGGGCTTTTTTTTTCGCTGTATACCCTGTAACTTTTTTAATACTGGACCAATTCCTTCGAATAGCAACTCTATAAATCACAAATTTTGTCTAGTTTGTACTTTGAGGAATAAAAGTTGAAAAAGTTAAATTCTTCACAGACGAAAGTTGAAAAAACAAAAAAAAAACCGTACGAGTTTTTAAGTTAAAAATGTACTGGCTATAGTTTCGAGAAAAAGAGTCAGATCGAGTTGAAATGTATAAGAAATATTTATCTGGTATGCCCGCACACGTCAATTGTGTCAAATTTAAACTATACCCATTTCCCACCCCCCTAGGGGGGTACAAGTTTTTTTGTTTTTCGGGGTTTTTAGCCGTAATTTTAAAACTTTTGGGTTGAAAATTTGTCAGTAGTTGGAACTTATATGTATCCATAACATATTAAACGGGTGAAAAATTCGGCAATACAGTTTTTTTTAATTGCCGGAAAACTGTGTTTTCGCAGATTGCGTATATTTTAACAAAAACACCTAAAATCTTTAAAAAAAATTATCAAATCATTAAAACAATTTTATGTATATCTATGCAGAATGATACTATTAAGTTTTGTGCTCAAGTACCACTTTTGACTTAAATTCTACACAAATTCAATTTTTTTTTTTTAACTAAAAACCCGATGTACCATATGGGAAAAACGAACAGACACTAAAAACTATAAGTTGGTAACGTCTATCCATGTTACATTAGGTTAGGGCCCAATGATCGGTATCATAATATTGTGTTTATTACATGATATCACAGACGACTAAATCGTATAGCTGATTATAGTCAGTTTAACGACCTCTGTCGTTATCTCGTTATTTTATAGCCTGCGTTATATGACCTTACCGAAGGTCAACTATGAGTATATAAGGTCCAACTACCTGCAAATTATGAAGAGAACTGTTGTTTTTTGGATTCAGATTAAGTGTGGGTTTTTATGCAGTATACCGCCCCAAAAAGTATTTTATATTACACAATTTTTTTTAACACTAATGCACTAATGTGAACTAATTGAACATATGTTTTGCATATTGTTATTCATTTAAAGAGATTCACGTTTGATTGTTTAAATTATCTTATATAAGATAATCTGCTTCGTGCTAATTTTAATTTTTTAGTTTATGAACTTGTAGCTCTAATTTTGTATAAAATATTTCATTATTTGTTCAAGTTAAGATATATTTTAATAGTATTTAAAAGTCATGAATGATAGTACTTTATTTTATGACTAGATCAAATCTCGTGAACATTTAACATCATGATACTGCTCCTATACTATTATTAAAAAAAACACAATTTTTAAAATCTCCATAAAAGGTTATTGTTAAATAACAGGCAACAGTCGACCGCTAGTAGCTATACACGTTAGTAATATTTAACTAATAAGTAATATATGTAGGTAAAATTTATTGTTTTCTTTATCACAGTACCAGTATACGATTTATTTTAATTTAAATGTAAGAAAATCAATTTTTCTTTAGAAAATAACGAGAAATTAATATACAGGGTGGGGCAGTAAAACGGTGATTTTCTAATGTATTTAAATGGGAAAACCCGTTTCACTATCCCTCCCTTTACATTTTAAGGATCTATGAAAAGGTTTTTTTAGTTGCATTTTATTTTGTACATTGTCAATCTAGTAAAATAGAAGTATGATATATCTTCGAAATAATATAATCTATGAAGTATAATTAGTTTGTGTGAGATTGCTCTAATGGAAGTATATAATACATAAATATTAATTTTATTGAGAATAAGCGATTATAATTTAAACTATGGAGTACAAACGATTGAAACATGAATCGTCGACCATTTCATCAAAATATAACTAAACATTGTATATGTGTTATTTGTTCCACTAGTTTTTGCAAAAAAAAAACCAGTACAGTGGGGTCAGGGCATAGTGGGGATGGAGCATAGTTGGATCGGGACATAGTAATTCAAAAAATCAATATTTAGCAAAATGATTTAAATCTATTTTATAATTGTCTTCAAAACGTGGATTGTGTAAAACGCAATCATTGTATCTGTTTTAGTAAAAAATATTACGAGAAACCCGTTTGCTCAATACCGTTGTAAGTCAACGCTGTTTAGACCAGATAACCAAATAATTATCAATAAAAAAAAACCAGTACAGTGGGGTCGGGGCATAGTGGGGACGGGGAGGTTACAGATTTACAGGAATTTTTAAATCTAAAAGTAATAAAATCACTTTCGAAAAAATGCTTCGATGCAAATCGGTAGTTAGTATTTTCAAGCCAGTACAATCCAAACAAAGCACAGTATAAACCAGTGAAGTTAGAAAGTTTTAAATTGAGGTTCTGTATTTACAAATAAGCATCAAAGCGTTTATTTGAAAGTGATTTTATTCAATTTTATCACTTTTATTTATAATAATTCCTGTAGACCTGCGACCTTCCCGTTTCCTCATTGCTTTGATTCCATATACTCTACAGTACTAGTCCTCTCGGAACTTCCCCGTCCCCACTATGCCCTGACTCCACTGTACTGGTTTTTTTTGATATTATCTCATTTGTTATTAATCATTTTCTATAAAAAATTGACTAAATACCTTTTTATCTACACTAAGCATAAGTAAATAATTATCTATTACTTAATCCTATTTTGTTATTTGATTTATTGTGATCATAGAAAATTCTGCTTTGGAGTTGCAAGAGCTGGTGTTTGTTTCCGCAGAATACAACAGATCGGCTGACAAAAAAGTAATATTAATATTTTCATTATGATTGCGTTTTATATGCTTTTATGAGGTCACACCCATATATTAAAGGACTAAAGTATGGGAAATTTTCCGTAAGGTCATAATCTAGAGCTTAAACTATAATGTATACACATTAAGACAGCAGCGAGGATGGTTTATTGTTTATAGTTTTATTGTTGCCATGCTATAATAGTAATTTCTTTAAAAAACTTTACATTTTTTTCATTAACATGGATTTGCGTGAATCAAAACTATAGTATCGATGATTTCGACTAATTGTTTATAAATATTAACAAATACTAAATAACCTTAAACTTTAAAAATGAATGGAAAAGTTTGTATAGCAGCCACCAAAAAATTACTATAGATAACATGCTCTTTTTTTTTCAATGAAAAAAACGGTGAAATCAATACTACCAATCCCGTAGAGTATATTTTAAACGCGCAACCAAGTTATCACACTACAAATGACCGTTACCGTCCTCTTGTGCAATACATAATCTAAAGGTTTTCTACATGCATTTCTGTTTTGATTTCTCAGACAGGAATAGTCTACTCAGCCGAAATAGTTAAAGAAGTGTTAACGAATTTCAATCAGTTCGAGCAAAACAAAAACGGCAAATATGTAAGCATGAAGCTGAGAATATTGAGAGGATGCATTTCCCCAAAAAGAAACACGTTGAATCTCTCATAAACGCATATGATACCGATGGTAATATTGCAAATTGTAGCTTTATCAAAATGTGTTTTAATTTTTTTAAATAACTCTCATAGTGGGAATGAGCATATAGTGCGACCTAAGCGGTTTAAGAGTGTAGGTTTTTTTCAGTTGGAATTAGTAAAATAAATCTCGAGAAACCGCCGTGGTAATATATAGTACATAAAACGGACGATATTAAATCGAAGATTTTGGTAAAAAAATATGTATATTATAGTCTAGGTATTGATTATTATAAAAAATAAGTGTTCGTAATGATCCGATCTTAAATCAAAATACTAATTAAAAAAAAAAGGTTATTTGTCCATTAGTTTATGGGTATTAATAAGGGTATAGCTCTTTAAGGTTTTTATATGATCGTTGGAGTTATTATTTCATAAATATGATAAATACATTTTTCTATTCAGTTTCGCGATATTAACGCGACGGGGAATAAGTGGTTTAACAACTATAAAACGTATCTTCGGGAAAAAATTACTTATGTTCACACAATAATTATGATATTATAATGGACAAAATGTCGAAATAGATCTAGAGAGAAAATAAAATAAACTTCTAAACTAAAAATATTTTACTTGTTAGCCGACGGAATGTTGGCGTTGCGGAGTTATTCAAGTTGATGTTTAAAGAGCGTGTAACTGTTCATTAACGCTAAAGAGGTTTTTATATGTTTTTGCCGAATTATATTAAATTTGTTCTAAACGAATATTCATTGGAAGTGCTTTAATTATGGGTTATAAGTTTTAAATTTGATGTTTTATTATTAAACTATGCTCCGCCCAAACTGTACCGTTTTTTTCTTATAGTATTTTACAGTTTATTATATATTTTTTTAGATATTTATGAATAGGATTTCTTAGGTGTAACATTAAACTGAGTTTCTCTTTCAGAAGTATAATTAACGAAAAACTTTTCTCGTTGCAGTCTACTATTGGATTAGTGATATGCCTAATAAAATATGATCCATACAAATTCCCTCCACTCGATTCGCAATGTTATAGCGAGTTCACTGTATTATGTTCTACGTTTAAACGGTTTTAGGGTTTAGCCGAACATAAAACCTACACTAGGTGACGAAAACGGTAGAAAGTGAAGTTACAAAAACAAGTTGTACGTCTTAGCTAAAATAGACACGACCGTTTATATTGGAGTATACGTTGTCGTTCAACGCAGCTGTAAAAATGAACATATTTTCTTCTTAGTCACAGTTCAAATTCGCGCGTGTCACAAACAAGTCTGATCAAGGACAATCGGCGAGTCAAGTAAGTCCGAACAAGGCGTTTGTTTCATTGAAAAAAAAAAAACATGTATCGTTTATTAAAGCTAATTGTCCTGGTCGGCTTAGCGTGTTGGTCCGTCGTGCCATCAACACCGGCCGTCTACTGTATGGACCCAAAAGAAATCATCAACAACATGAACGCGTTGCTCACGAATCCGGGTTGGACGACGATGAACGTTTCCGTCAAGAACCCATTTACAAACATAGTGGTCCACAGCAAATTACTGCACGAACACGATCAGTCAGAACTCCCCGTTACCGAGCACAACGCAGAACTGAAACTCAGGTTCATGTCGCAGGTCTTGAGCTGCAAGTACGCCGAAACAGTGTGGCGGTACGTGGAAGCGGTGTGGCTGATTCTGGTGGAGTACCAGCAGAAAATAATGACGGCGGTAACGACCTGGTATAAACTCAGGGCGACCATGCAGAGAATCAACAACATTCGGCCCTTGCTGATGCACATGTTCGGCGCCATCGCGTGCGTCAACCACATGGACAAGGCGGTCACCGAACCCAGGTTCCAACAAAACCTGTATATACTGATAACGCAAATGGACGCTATCTATGAAAACCACAAATTTCTCCTGGAGCCGTTGCTGGATACCAACATGACGCCTAAGTTGTTGAGTGATATATATGATTCGTTTAACACCGCGTTAGTCACCTATTCCTCAACGATGAAGGAATTCCTAGACAAGGTTTGCATTGTTCAGTTCACGCCGAACAAAAAAAGCTTTAAACGTTTGTACGAACATTTAAAACCCTCATTCGAACAAGAAATGAGTCTGTGGAAATTCCTGTCCTCTGAAATCGACACTACGGCTCAGGAGGACAACATAAAGAAATTCTATCATGACCTCGGTTTCCGGTGCGATCCTAACACGCGTAAGACAATTATAGTTTCCGCCATATCACCATAATTGACGGTATGCATGTAACCTAACCTAACCTAACCTCTAGATTTATCACAGTTGTTATTGAGTGACCTGAGGGACCTTGAATACTACTATTATTACTGTCTGTTATTTTTTAAAATAATAATATGAAACACTAATAAATGCGAAATAACAACTATTTTTATTTGAAAATAAATTGATTTAAGTAAACAATTCTGTAGTGTTTTAATTTATAAATGTTTAAAGTTCACCAATATTGTATATTATATATTGTATAAGTGTTGTGCAACTATGCACATTTTTAACGAATACAGGATCGAGTGTTGCTAGCTAGCCAAACACTTTAAGGCAAAATCAACAACTGACTTAATTAAATTTTATTATTCAACATTAGACGAAATATTATTAATAGATACATCAGACAATCAAATTATAACACATATATTCCGTTTCGAAGTCAAGTGTTAACACAATAATTATTACATATTATCGCGTTAAGCGAAATTCAATAAAACCAAAGTTTATATTATATCGCAGCTGTGCTACTAAAATATGCCTCGTATTAAGACGTTTTCGATTTATTTACAACGCGTTGGTTGAACGAATACGTAATTTTATCTATGATAAAAAACACCGATTAAATGAGATTAATCAGATCACCAAAATAATGTCGAACGACGGGTTGCTACAACTTTTACCAATATTCACTTTTTCCAGTAAATATTTTTCCTGTAGAAAAATAGCGATTGGAAAAAGTGGATTTATGATAAACTATAAGAAAGAAATGTTTACATTTGGAAAAAGTGTACTCGAAACCATTATTATTTTTACCCTATGACATTATTTCCTACAACGATTATGCCTATAGAAAAAAAAATGACATTGGTAAGTACCTGTTTTTTCAAGTAACAATTTATTACAACTGGTAAAACTAAATACTGTAAAAACTGACTGTTTGTATTTTTAATTAATTATTTATTCAGGTCCACATTTTCCTACAAACATATTTTTATCTTAACATATTCATGTTAATTGATAGAATATGGTTAATTTAATTACCATAGATTAATTGTTATTATTTGTTGTACTAGGTACCTGTACGAACTGTAATTTTATTTTATTAAGCTGTTTCAAATGGCAAATTTCTAGGTAGTAATATTTAGAGCATATTTAGAGATAACTTACTTCTTGATAAACAACCAGGCACAAAACATTTTGAGGCGTTCTTAGGCATATTATAGAGTTAAAAAACGAAGAAAATAGTAATTAAAATTCAAACAGAAAATATTAAAATTTAAAGTGTATTAAGTATATTCAGATTCGCAATCAGCGTAAAAAAACACTATAATATGAAAAAATCGAAAAAAAAAGGTTGGCCGGTAAAGTGCATTTGTTCCATTTTAAATTAATATTTTTCCATGGATTGTTTTAGTCCTAGAACAGAAAAACTAAATGCCAACGCATATCCCCACAGTGGGATTCCCTCGTTGCATTTTCCAACAGGTAAGATTGCAATTATCTTTTGATTTCTTTTTGTATACTAATTACTTTGGTCGATTATTAAAGTTTCTAATTTTAAAACCACCCTGTTTCCTGTTTTATTTATTAAAAACAAGCAATTACTGCACTTTCAATATCAGTCTTCAATTGTTCTAATAATATTAATAACATCTATTAATACGTTAATATGAAATGTAGTGGCTCATAAAATAATGCCCATTATCGTATTGGTGGAAGATCGACATAACGGGCAAGCAAAGTTGTCTTCCAACAATCTTTTGGCACAATAATTGTTACAGAATTAGACAGCACAATACAATGTTTAAAATTATTATTTCTAATCTTACCAATAATGTAATTTCAATATTGATTTTTAGTATATTTTCATCTAGTTCTATACCCTAATGTTTTTGGAATAAGAAAACATTGGTATTTATGTATAGCCATTGAATTAATAATTTTGATAAATGGTATCTAAACTTTAACTATATTTTTACTTTAAAAACTTTCATAGTGTCGTCTAAAATACAAGTTTCATTTAAAAATCTATAACCAATCCAGACTGAGAATTATTTTTTTGTTGTGTACATTTTTAGTATTTATGCCTTCAGAGTTAATATACAATGCTTTATAACTGTATACATTTAGTTGTATCTCAAAAGTATGCATACTTGTACATAATTGATCTTGCATTGTACATATGAGACACTACTTTTCAAAGTTTTCTTAAATAAGAAGTTTGTTAGAACATCCGCTAGTATTAGTTGTAGCACTTTTAGTTGTTACCAACTTATAAATAAATGTATTGTCTTATAAGTTTCTCATTGACAAATGCTATCATTTAGGTATCTGAAAGACTAGAACCAATAAAAATGGAATCGTATAATTATTTTGCAACTGTACTCTTAAGTTATGTAAGAAATAAATAAAATTGAATAAATTATTTTATTTGTTTAAATTAAAAAAATATTTACTGAAATTGTTTAATAACCTAATCTATCCAGTTTTGCATAATTATTTTTGGGATTATTACGTGTTTAAAATTTTAAGTGAGGAAATGTACTTTAGTAGTGTGATAAAAGTACTATTAAACCACTTGCTAACAACTTGGAATTAATTAAACCTAGTTATTAACCAGTTAAAATTCTCAGTTGACTGTAAGAATATTAGTTTCAAAAGTTACTATAGCTATGGAAAATACTAAAATAGTTAGATTCAAAATTATTTATAACAAAATTTGGTGATCATCCAGTATTTACATTTGCTACTTTTGCTATTTTTGTTCTAGGATTTATTATTTATATTACCATGGTCTGCTGGCACTTGCTGAACCTCTTGTTCATTGTTATCAACAATATTTTGCCTCTCCGGTAGAACTAGAATACATCAATGAAGTAAGTAAATAGTATTATATTTTTATAGTTTGTAATATATTAAATTTTAAAAAATATATATTAATAAGTTACTTACGTGGTTCTGGTACTTGGCGAGGAGGGTTTAAAACATGATTTTGCTAAAAGATAGTAAAAAGAACTGTTAAAAATGTCAATTACCTACTTTGAAAACAATTAAAAATTAACAACAATTTTAAATAATATTGATTATGTTTAATTTTTTACTAAAAAGGAAAACGTGGGCCCTATTCAACAAAGTCCCTAATAAATTTATCAGATACACTTCCAGATAACTGTTTATAATGTAAGTTTTTTTGTAATTTAAATTTGGTTCAATATTATTGTGTGACACAAACATTTCATAATACTTAACTCAATGAATCTGGATGTCCGGGTCCCAATATTATGAGAGAACATTGTATAATCATCCAAAATAAGTGTTAGGGTTAAATTTCAGCCTCCTACGATATTGGGAAGTGGGTTAAACTAATTTTGGAAGATTTGAAAAACATGAAATTTAAGTGAAATGACCCTCATATATGTATTAATGACCCTGTGTACGGCGACCTGGATATTTGAGCCCCAATATTATTACAAGATATTGTATTGTCATCTGAGACGAGTTTCTGTGCCAAGTTTCAGCCCTATACGACATCGGAAATTGGGTTAAATACGTTTTGCAAGATTTGAAAAATACCCGGACAAACGTACGTACGTGTTAGCGAGTTAAAGAAAATCATGTAAAAAGATACGTAGTAATTATTAATACAAATATTAGTTTAAGTAGAACAATGATTTCTTATAACTATTTGGCTCTAAATTTAAGCTAATTAAAAATATTTTATAAAAGTTTATCACGGATTATTTGACTATAACAGTCAATTCGATCGGTATGGTTAAGAGGACGTACGTGATACCCCCAATTTATTAAAGAATTAGGTATAGGAAATGTTTGCAAAATCTTAATTTAAAGTTAAAAGGTGATGACGTATAACTATTATTTCACTAAATAGTTGGGAGTTGGGACTTTGTTGATAGTTTGTTTATTTACTATCAAGTATCACAGCATATTTTGGGGGGGAGGGGGTTTCCTTAATATAAAATAAGTTTGATCAGATTTTTTTTTTTAATTGCATATGTTGTAGTTCCATTCTAGATAATATACCATCGGTCTAATTTTCCCGACCTAAATTCCTAAAACTTTGCTTCAAAAAGTGAAACAAAGAAAAAAATTCTATCTTTTTTATTGGAAACTGTTTAAATTCAACACAAATTTGGAATTAATTTGATTTGTTAGTTGTTAAATCTTAAAATTGCGCCAAACAAGTTTTAAAAACATTCAGCCTTTTTCCCAGGAGGAGGGAGGGTTGTTGAAATTTCGAGGTTTCCCATGTGTAATTTTGTTGGTAAAACTTTTTACACTAAAAATGCTAAGGTTATAATAAATCGAAAATATTTTCGAAAAGCATACAATTTCGGCACTGTCAAAAAATACTGTGGAATATTGAAAATAACAATTCGCATAAAGTTAAAAAAACTAATAGTGCCGACCTGGAACAAAAAAAATAAGTTGTTTTTCAGTTAAATATTTTCGCTTATGAAAGATTTGTACAAATAAGAACAGTTACAACGACAACAACAGCAGAAAACACAATAACAATTTCGTTTCGACAGCAAATGAATAGATTTTCAATTGAAACGCTCGATAAAATATCTGTTTATATTTTATAATGCCAATTGAGAACAATTTAAAAAACAACCGGATACGTTAGGTTAGGGGCTGATGCAATGGTTGAAATTATTATTATACTTGCTGGAATATGAAAAAGAACATACTATGCAAAGGCCTTTTTACGATATTCATATGTATATGTATATATGAGAGTTTTTATACTGAAGATTACAAAAAAATTGACACATTTCCTAGCGTAGATATAATACATTGTATAGCTGTTTATATACATGCACATTTTAAAGCGGTTAACGTCGTGTTGGTAAATTGTTCAATCGACTCATAATCGGTTTTGAAAACTATTACTGTGAAGTTCAAATACAAATTGGGTTCAAAACCCTGTTTGAAAACATAGGTTAGATACATCATCGAAGGCGATTTTTCCCATACAAATCCATAGGTGTAATTAAAGGAGGGAGAGCCCATCTCTAGAATACCCACCCTAGTAGCTCAAAGGCTACATAAAAAATGTAACTAAGTTTGCTATACTTCAATTTAGATATATTTTGTGTTTTTACCAAAACGTAAGTTAAGGCATGTTATATGTCATTACCATTTGCGTCCCTGAAGTGGAACGTGAAAGCGGTAAAAGCGCAGTGTGGTTTTTCTAAAAAAATAATGGCAAACAAAAAACATGGCCAATTATTTAAAATGGATGTAGTAATTCTATATGTTGCCTTACAACACAGTAGTCTAGAAAAGTAGTACCAAAAATCGGTCTTTATGATTCTATAATAAACATTATCTATATATATATATATATAAATGAGTATATGTCCTTTATGCATACATAAGTACACCATTCATCCGATCGCCATGGAAATGGGGTGGGGTGGGGATGGGATGGGGATGAGGATGGGGTTGAGGGTAGGGGTAAGAGATATGAGATAGGAGATAGGGGGTAGGGGGTAGGAGATAGGAAGCGAAATTTATTTGGTAATTCAACGAGACATGATAATGCTCTTTTGTGGTTGTAGAATCGGCTGAAAAACTTTTTTATCTTATTTGTAATTATTTTACCCAGCCGTGGCATACTATTATCCATTCCAAAAGAGAACATACCGATTTTGCGCATCACGAATGACGGCTGGCGGCCGCTGAAAGGCAAATTTCTCCTACTCTTGCCGAAATGTGGTGCCGATAGTACTCGACGGTCGCCGTCCGGGCTACGAATCTAACCGAAGCACGTCGTGGTGGGAGGAGCTAGGCGGGAGATGCGCGCCGCCGAACGTATACCGGTCGCCGCCCGGTATGTTCTCTTTTGGAATGGATAATAAAACCCGGGAAACGCCGGGCGGGACATATTATATATGACATAAAAGCTGGAATTTTCTTATTATTTACGTTGGTTATCTGAGTAGGTAAGATAATCGTACTGAAAACCAAATAATATTAACTAATTAAATAATGTTATATAACATAAATATTATTTAGATTTTAACTTTTATAGACTCACACAAATGACCAATACATTTTTTTAATGCGCAACTTGAAACTTTACCATCGATATCTTTGTACTTAATAAGGCTCTGAATAAATAGAATTTATAAATAAAAAATGGATGATCCTATGTAATTTTTTCTTATGAGTTATGACCCATTTTGTAGGAAAATTAAATCTGTATGAAATGTATTATTACTAGAAATAAAATTACTTTATAAACTTATTATTATTATATTTATTTTCTACAGTGTACATGGTCTATTTGTACCTATATTATTAATTTAAAATAAAAATAAAAACCATAGCGCACATCATACATGGCTTAAGTAAGTATTACAAATAATAATAAAAATAATAATTGAACAGAACAAATAAATGCATAGTCGGGAATAACAATAACCGGTTCGTACAGAGATAAGCAACTATTGCCGCGCGCACCACCGTTACCGATAGCGTGTTCGTTTGCGTGCGTGCGTCGGGTAACACAGAAGCACCTAGGTACAAACAAAATATACTTCAAAACTTAGATCTCTCTCAAATCATTCAATAATCAAAAAATTTTTGATCTGAAAAATGACATTGATTCAACATAAAAATATCTGTATACTGTCGTTGAGTTATTTCTCGAATTTTGATTATTAAAACAAATAATCGATAAAAATAATTTTACAAAAAAAGGTAAACTTTGAACCCTAGTAACTTTAAAAAAACATATATTTAAAAATCGGACAATGACAGTCTATCAGACAACATGTCTAGATTATATATTCTAAGTAACAGACTCCTAAGTACAAAATCCAGACCAATGAGAAGGATCTCAAAATGCAAACTTTCGGCATTAAAACAGCTTTTACTGGTTAAAAAAGCGACAAAAATTTTTTAAAATATTTTTTTGATTAATCATAAACCTAGTATTAACTGTAGGTATACTTAATTAATTGATTTAACAAGAAAAAAATGATGGGATATTCCCCCTTAAAGGGGCATCACGACAATAGTTTAAGAAAGGTCAACAGTCTTCTTTGTGTCATATATTATTTTACTAACATTTTTTTTATTTTTCCATAATATAATATAATATTTTATTAGATTCCAAACTATTTTAAAATTATTTCGTGAATTAATAATTTTAGTACCATAACACATGTTTTTTGCCATATACATTAGCTTATTCAATAAACGAGTAAAATTCAAAATTGAAATAAGTACCTTGTAGGATCTCAAGTAAACTTCATGATGAGTTCAAATCGGTTTTCAAATAACTTATCAGATTACTGGTTCGGCCTGTGCGATTGACAAAATATGATGTGTTTTGACTGAAAAAACGGCCGGTATCGCATCCCCATAATGTATCCGTTTTAGCAAGATGATAAATCGTTGTGGACATATATTTTTCTATCACATACATAACAGTTATTTAAACGATATTTATTAATTAAAATACTATCAATAACGATTTTACATACAGATATTTGTGTAAATTTCTTATACTCCCATTACAAATAGTCTGTTGTGCTAATCAAGCCAGCATCGGCCAATCGAAATTTATAGTAAACTAAGAATTGATAAATTAAAAAGTATTTAAAATATATTTTCAGCGTTTCAATTTGAATATCAAAATATCGGTTAAGCAATTTAGGAAATATCTTCATTGCATTTATTAATTTTTTATTAATTTTAGTGGTTCGTTCTCAAGAACACACATCGTGTTTGTTAATTAATAATAATAATTATTAATATGAATAATAAGGCATAAGCACGCCCTGTTCGCTAGTGAGTCGTCGCAAGTAGATTTTTCGCGATTGATTAACTGATAATGTAACGTCGGTCATCTGCCTATCTGTTTATGAAATAATTACTTTGATAGGTTATTAAATTACTTTGCCGGAAATAACCCAGTGCGCACTATTGTAGTCGATGCTCTTTTTAGACAGTAAAGGTATAGCGATAATAATATTTCACTAGGACTAATACGGTCGAATAGTTAAACACTTATAGAAATATAGTATAATTGATTAAATTAATAAAAGTAATTACAGTAATAAAATCATAAAATATAATACGCGTATGGTAGACAATTCCCACCATATGTATTTATATAAACTGCTGATACGTAACAATTACCAACATTTGCTGATATTTTAACAAGTACAAATAATGTTAAAAAACAAAAAAATTGCATTGTTATCTGCAATCAATAATAAAAATGCATGAAAAGCCAACCCTCTTTGACAAGTAACCACATTTGTTTATAACATATATAATTAACGCATAATTATTGTTTTTAAATACTTTGAGAATAACCATAATACGTACCTATTGACGAATACCAATGAAACATATTATTATATAAAATATGTAGGTACATTAAAATATATTTTAGTAAAGATATAAAATCTACTTGAACCCTAAACCATAAAAATTACACACTTCTTGAGTACACGTGTTACGACAACGATGTTGTCATCTTCAGCGCTAACAACAGCCTGAGACCGATTACGGGCGAACATCTCCCTCTATACATATATACAAGATCATCATACCGGGTGTGACGTCACACCGGAAATGATGACTCATTGCCAACACATTTTATAAATTTTAATAAAATGTTTTGTAATGGACTTAAGTCCCAGTTTAACAAAATTTTCCTATTTTTTAACATTTCTATTGCTTCCCTAATATTAAGTTCTTTAGAGTTATTTACATTTTTTAGTAATTTTACTGATTTGATACTATGATTAGTGTCCAATAAATGTTCCGCAACAGGAGATTTGTGTACTTCTTGGTTTTTGATGTTCCTTATGTGTTCTTTAAACCTAACCCCAATATTTCTTTTTGTTTGACCTACATAACATTTAGCACACTCTTTACATTGTATTTTATAAATCCCGGATTTTTCTTCTTCCCTTATTTTATCTTTGGTACTACCTAACAAAGATTTTAAATTAGTACTTTTCGATGCGACTAGAGTTACACCTTAATTTATAAAAATGTTTGTTAACCCCTTTGAAATACCTGGAAAATAAACCATACCCGATCTAATAATTTTTTCATTACCCCTCCTACTGAGCGTACTGGCTGTTCTAACTTCCCTTGACCATTTTTGCTTATTGACTAATCTAAAAATCATATTTAGATCATACCCATTAAATTTAGTTATTTCAATTATTAAGTAAAGTTCTTTATCAAAATCATTTTTTAACATAGGAATATTTACTAATCTAAAAACCATACTGTTGAATGCTGCCATTTTGTGTTGCCAACTGTGATTCGAATTTTTCGGTATGTACCTAAATGTGTGCGTTTTCTTCCGATAAATCTCAAAACCTAAATAATTGTCCATTCTTTTAATTAGTAAATCAAGGAAAGGTAACTTTCCATTGATTTCTTTTTCATACGTTAATGTAATGGAAGGATAATAAGAATTTATATTTTGAAGAAAACGATCAATATTGAAGTCTTTAACCACTATAGCAAAAATGTCATCAACATACCTAAACCAAACTTTCGGAAAATTATTATTACTATTTTTAATATTTGTTTCAAACCTACTCATAAACACTTCCGCCAAGAAAGGTGACAATGGATTACCCATTGCTGTGCCTTCAGAAGATGACAACATCGTTGTCGTAACACGTGTACGCAAGAAGTGTATAATTTGTATGGTTTAGGGTTCAAGTAGATTTTATATCTTTACTGATGAAATTGGTTGACATGGTCGTTTAATGGTCACGATGGTTAATATGCTATGCCTGAAACTAATTACATTATTTGAATAATAAAAAACCAACAAAGTTTTGAGTGGTATATTTTGTTTTTTTTAACATTTAAAACGAAATTTTAATTTACTTAAATTAAATGAATAATACAAAACTACAAGTATGACTTGTAGGTAAGAAGCTAACATGATAAAAATTTAAGCTAGACCATTTTGCCGATTAGATTAATTTAAAGTGGCGTTTAACTCCGAGTAAATAATAAGTAATAAACAAATACATATAGATTATGATTCTGTTTATTCCCAAGCAGTATTCTTAGTCAATGAAAAAGAAAACACGGCAATAGTGTAAATAAGTTAGAAATACAAAACAGTAGGCACTCACACAACGTAGAACCGTTAACCGCTGTCCAGGGCTGCTACTTAAAATGTATAATACATAAATTACAGGCAAGGCAAAACTCAATTGTAACTCAAAAACGAAACACGACGCAATACGTTCGGTATTTATCTCAGAATTCGACCAAGTTATAATGATTAAAGTCTAATGATTCACACGAATCGGACACCTAGCGACAATAATGTAAACAAATTGTTTCTATCGCGCTAAATCGAATTTAGCTAGTTATAATTCACAGAAAGGAGAGAGTACAAAAAGAAATCTCAGTTACTAAAAACAACAAAAATTGTGTTTAATAATAATTTTGATTTTAATGCAAATTGCACGACAACGCTAAACTGGGAAGCACGACACGGAGCCATTTGACAAACAGCCACCGAAAATCGACACGGAGCCACTCGACAAACAGCCGAAGAGATACCAACATGTACAATATTTATGTAAAAAGCACGGTTATAATTTGTGTATGTTTTGCGGCCGACACCACGTATTATAACGGAGTAATAGCAAAAAATATAGTTTCCAAATTGTATATAAATAAAAATAAAAACAGAGTAACTTTGTAGAAAATATTATGTATTTATTAAAACCCCTATTGTATAGTAAACACTGTTACTATGTTCATTGTAAACATTTCAATTTACTCAACAGGATTTATTGTTAACTCATGTTATTAATAATAATTATTATGTTTCTAAATACTTTTACTCTATTATTATAAATAATTATACATTTTTATGTTATTGATGCTTATTTATTAATATAATAAATAGGTAAAAAAATTATGTATATTGCCACGATATTAATTGAATAATATTGTAACTTGCTTTCATGTATTCCAATTAAATTACAAATATATTTTAAATATAAAACAAACTAAGTTATTAAACATTGTTTAATTTGTGTGCATTTTCATGAGTATCGGAATGAATGATCCATGTATATATTCTATATAAAACTAAAAAGTATTTAATAAAGGTTTTTACTTTTTATTGACTTAGAACTAATTATTGAAAACTCAGAAGCAGAGGGTTAGAATTAGATAAATATCGATATAAAAATAAAAAAAAAGTACATTTTTAGCTAATTGGCGAATGTGTATATTTTCCACACATTTAGCTTATGCTATATCCCATAGGCCATCTATATAAATTGGACTTTTTTATCTGATTAATTATTTCTATTTTTATTATCTATGTATACAAAAATGAATGTATGTGTGTGTGTCCCTCGCAATTTTCATTAGGGTTTGTAGAAAAACAGCATTACATGTTTATTTTGTATTAATATGTAGTAGGTAGAATCATAAAATATAAATGAATAACCAAATTATAAAAAATTATTAACATGTATTAGCCCGTAATACTTTATAATATCAGCGGGGCGCGATAAAACATTAATATTTACTACTAAGTCATCCTCAAGCCTCAACAATGTGCACCATGTATTTTTCTTTAATAATGTACAATTCTTTCTAACTTTAATACTAAAATAACTTGTATGAAATCCGTTGTGTTAATAATATGTACACTATTAGTTTTTATTCAACAAATGATTAATATTATATGTTTATTACTGCTAATAATAACTTTTAAAAATAAACTTGTACATAATCATTTTAGAAAATACATTTTTGTCAAAGCTGTTAGAATACTTAAGCCAAACAATTTTTTTTTTTATTAAATCGTGGTCAATAATAAAATAAATTTTAATAATTATAACATTAATTAAAAATAGATAAAACAGTAAAATCATCAATTTTTTTTGTAAAAATTGATTTGTAATTTTTGTAATTTGAAATTTGTATTGCCTTGCAGTCTTTTGTTATGTACCGGCCACCGCCAACGTGTTGGACCATCTAATTTATTTTTTGATAACTCGAATCTTATAATTATTTAAGATCAGTAATGGATGGCCGCAGTTGGTAACCAACCGTTGGTTTGTATAAACTTGACCATAGTAAACTTAGTAGTATTAACTTTTCGTTAATAACGTTTTAACCGTAAGAGACGCACTTCACGATAATTATAATATCACACACTAAGTATAAATCATTTTGTGAAACCTTTGTGTACTCTATGCACATGTATAAAATCATCTAGATAATGCAATTGGCAACACCAATACACATGTCACTTAAATTTGAGTTGCTAACTATTAACTTGTATATTGTAATAGTGTGAAATAAGGAAATCTATGTACCGGGTGGTTGGTTAACTATTGAACACTCAATATCTTAGAAGATATTAGACTTTTTTAATTTTTTTTTTTTATACTTTTATAGGAATTAGTTGGGACAAATTTTATATTTATTTCAAAATTTCAACACCATCCCTTATGCGTTAAAACCATATCAACTTTGGGTTTTTAAATGGTAACCCCCAATTTTTTTGATGATCCTGTTTATTTTTTTCAAAATTTAATTTTAGGCAAAAAAACTAGGTAAATCGTTTGAGTATTTAATGAGCTACACAATTTTAAAATTAAAGGGAGTGTAAAAAATAAATTAAATATCTTGGAGACGCTAACATATTAAGGTGACACTTGACTGCTCTTAAATAATTCCAAAATAAATATTATTTGAGTTTTAAATTTATTTATTTCGCACTTTGTAAATTAAGTGTTAATATATATGAAATGGGGTATCAAAAATGAAGATGTTATAGTTATAATAGATTATTAATTATTTATCAGGAATGTAAATCTCCCCGGAGACAATGGCCTCTAAAATACCTTAAAGTGTAGCAAATTTGTAGAGAAATGGGTATTGTTAAAATAATGAAAAAAAACGTTTTAAAAGACACGGCAGGAATTGAAATCTGTTAAGATAATTTAAATTCTGCGTATCGATGAAACTCGTATGTGGTCAATTATGATGGCAAACTATTAGACACAGATGTCTCTGATAGATCTTAAGTTGTAGTACATAAGCAGAAAAATATTATGTACATGTATTGTGTAAATAATAACATGTTTTCATATTGAACTGAAAAAATATGAAGATTACCTATAAACAAATTTATCGGTTTAAAAAAAAAAGCAAAATATATAATATTACTAGTATACATTTTGTAAAAGCAATACCAAACGATCACATTAAATATACTTTACGAATTCTTTTTGATAGGATACTAACAAATAACCATGTTTTATATAACACCGAAAATATATTTCAAACCATGAAAGCCATGTATATTGTATAACAAAATTGTTCAGGGAACGAATTTTATATATCATTCACAATAGCATATCTTATCATCCCATTGATATGTTCTTAATCTACTTTTTTTACACGTTATCAGAATGTCATAACATTTTAACATTTTAATCAAAGTATTTTGTAGTTATAAAAAATATTGTAAATTTTATAATGTTATAATTATTTTAAAATGAGTCGTCAGGAATTGTAATCCATTATCAAGCTGTAGTACATAAGCAGACAATTTTTTTACATGTGTATTGTTCAAATAATAACATGTTTTCATATGAAACTAAAAAAAAATAAGAAGCTTCTCTAAAAAAAGATTCTATCAATTTAAAAAAAAATATCATGCTTCTAGTACACATTTTATAAAAGCGATACCAAAAGATCTGATTTAGCTATACTGATTTATCCTATAAAATTATAAATATATATTTTATGATGAATATACTTGATACTTATATGCACAAGAGTAATTTCATAAAATGCTTATATGCGATAATGCAATTTTTTTTGCGCGACCCCCTCCCTCATTTTTTTCCAATAACTAAAAATAATAATTCATGCATAATTGTCTGAAATCGGGTGAAACTGTAATTTTCAAAAGATATTAGTTGTTAGCCATAGAATTGAAATTTTTGGGACTTCACATTGTACTTAAGAAATATTGTAAGCATTTCAAAAATGTCCTTATTTTGCCATTTACGTATATGAATGACTACGAACTGTCTGTTTATAAGTGAAAAATATTGTTAAAGTCTCCAAATACATTATAACTATTATTTTAATAAAGTTTCATTTTTACAGTCTGGAAATTGTTTTCTACTGTACTCACTTACAACTTGTAGCACTAACTGTTAATTTTACAATTCGTGTATTAAAAAACAAGTTCTTAATACTTGTACATTAAATGGCAATTTACTTATTGTTACTTAATTTAAATAATTATTAATTATTATTAATGTTCTCAGAAATAGCCAAGGAACCAAATGTCTATTTGAAACATGAAAAAATGAGTCATAGTGTACACGTCATTATATGACCTTTTTTACACCGTCTGGTGTAGATAAATAATTGTACCTACTACAACTTTGTGGTTAAATCTAAGGTATTATTACGAAAATTAAAAACGTTATTGTCATTATCGATGGTTATTAGTAAAATAAAAACTTTAATAATCCTATCATATAATATACTACTTGAATTTCAAATGTATTAAATTCGTACATTATAAATAACGCGTTAAAATTAAAAATTAAATATATGAAATGGGTTATCAGAAATGTTTAAGAGCTTATAATTATTATTAATAAACTTCGTTAGGAATTGAAATTCTCCTAGGGACAGGGGCCTCTTAAAGATATAAAGGTGTGCAAAAAAAGTAGAAAAATAACGCGCATAAGTATTTTTTAAATAATAAAAAATGTGTTTTTGTACCAAACACAAAAAACAAAAATAATAAGGTTACTCATAAACAAATAAATCGGTTAGAAAAAAAAAACGCCTACTCATTTTAGAAAAAGTCACATCATATTATCTGAATTGAATACATACAATTACCTACCTATAAAGTAGAACTCTTAATATTTAATGGGTAATACCCATAAAGGTAAAAAACCGGGGACCAGAAACGCCACGGTGTAAGATCACAAAGTATACAAATTTTGGGTTTATGATATATTCGACTATGATTAAAGAATATACCATACAAAGTTGAAACTGAAACGAATATTTTTAAAAAATATATAGAGCTTCGCGATTTTAAGTTGAGAGATACTTTGGGTATTTTGAAGAGAAGCGGTACATTTTTTTTATTATTGTCCAAATTAAGTACCTTTTTGTTGACAAGTATAACTCAGTGATAACATCACTTTCAAATAAACGCTTCGATGTAGTTAGAAACTAGGATTAAAGGGTTTTTTTAAAAGTGATTATAGGCAAGTAAGTCAGTACAGTGGGGTCAATGCATAATGGATCAAAGCATGGTGGGTACGTAGATGTTACAGGTCTATAGTATTTATTCAAAACCCAACGACTCGTTTGTATACGGTTGGTAATGTAGACAAAAGACAAATAACTGTTGGGATTACACAAGTCTTTTTTCATCACTGTCTTGTATTCTAATTGACAATTTTTTGTTATTGTGTTCATATCTCTAATATATTAATTGAATTCGTCTTTATTCTTTAATTTGTGGCAGTTAAGAAAATATTATTGTTATACATTTATTAAATGTAATATTAAATAATAATTATACATGTTTACATTAGGACGATTTAATTAAATAATATTTTGTTTTAATATAAAAAATAGTTGTTCGCCTTAGTTTTTGGAAAATCAGGGTTCTACGGTCATGAAAAAAAATAATTCAAACATTTGAATAGGTACAAACAACCAAACAAAATACGCTAATAAAACACTTGTTTTTGATAACCAACGTGCCCTAAAATTTTGTATGGTATTATTTTTAAATTTAGCTGTGTGTTAAGACATATTATTATGTACGTAACATTTTTTATAAAACATCAGTGAATTTTTCAAAAAAATGGTTACTTTTGTGATATTTTAAAATTATACATTAAATTTTTAGATATGAAATCTATTACTATTGTCAAAACTTGAAACCCCCCAAAAAATTATTCATCTTTGACAGACTTGTAGCTGAGTGATACTCAGCTAAATTCACCTAAATTAAAACAATGGTTTTAGCCAGTATTTTGTTTAAGGAAAAACCCAAATTTAAAATTACCGAAGTTAAAAAAATTACATATTAGACTGCAATTAATCTATAAATAAATATATATATTTTAGACAATATAAAAGTGTGAAAATATCATTTTTGTAAAGGGTTTTCTCAAGAAGCACTTTTTCGGTCTACATGATGGGTTTAACAACTTATAGAGAATATCATGGAGTATATTTAAAGTAATAGAACTTATAAAAACCAGTAAAAATCTAAAAGCTTAGAAGGGATTTGAACTCGGTCACTGAACCAGTTTCTTCGGTTAGCAATTATTGGGTCTTTTACTATTCAACTTTTTTCAACTTTTTAATAAGGAAAACCTAAAAAGGGGAAAAATTTACACATTGACCATTGTCAATCATTAGGTTGCAATGTGTATGTTAATCAACAGTTAACGTGTATTGGAAAATATTTCTATTATATTGTTAATTAGGTACGATATATGAGTAGCTATAGCAGTAAATTGTTACAGACAAACGATCAAATCCCTAATCGTATTGACCCTATTACAAAAAAACACATTTTTTAGCACATTATTGTCTTTAGGTACAATTATTTTATTGATACTTAAATACAAGTATAGACGGTGCTATACCATTATAGATTCGCATCGGAGTGTTTATTCGAAAGTAATTTTAACACTTTCAGCTGTACTAATTCATATAGATTTGTAACCTCCCAACCCTAATATAATCCATCCCCACCGCACCAGCTTTTTTTTTATACAAAGATACTTTATCTTTTACTGTTGATGCTAAATAAAATGTCTGTTTGAACTCATAGTATATGCATACTATACAGTTTGGCCTATATAAAAAAAAACCACTGAACTATTTTATTTTAAAACTTGTGTAACACTGAGTTACATTTGTTTATCACTTGTTAAATTATGTTGGAATGGTCAATGATTTATGCTACAATCATTTGTACTCAACATAAATAATATTTTATTATATAGAAAATACATGTTATATACTTCCATTACAGTAAAAGTTTGCGACCTGAACATAATGTACCACCATAACAGTCAACTATTTTTTCGAGTTTTAAACAACTCATATTATAAAAGTAAACCTTACCTAGGCACTACTGTAGCTTTTGTTTTATATTCTCTATAATATAATGAAAAACAAATTTCAATATGAATAATAACAATATTATTTTAAAGCTGAAATGTAAGTCTCCCTAGAGACATGGGCCTTTTAAATACCTAAAGGTGTAGTAAATAAATAGAAAAATAATGTGCATGGGTATTGTTAAAATATTGGAAAAAATCAGTTTTGTATTTAATGCAAAACATATTTAGGTAACTCATGTATAAATATATCGGTTTGAAAAACAACAGAAACTGTAGGAATGCCTACACATTTTATAAAAGTTATATAAAATCATCTGATTTGAATTTACGTTGATTTAAACTTAGTTAAGAAAGTAAATAGTGTTCAAAAATAAATACAACTATGAGTGATTATATAATGAAAAATTTGATTCGATGTCAATCGAAATATTTAATAATAATTAAATATTTGAAATATTTTTATGGATTTACGAATTGAAGTATACGGTGTCTAATAAACCTTTTTTGTTTAATATGTTATGGATACATATGAGTTCTAACTATTGGTAAATTTTCTACTTAAAGGTCCTAAAATTATGGTTAAAAAACTAAAAAAACAAAAAAACTTGTACCCCCTAACCTAACCCCTAGGTGGGTGGAAAATGGGTGTAATTAAAATTTGAAACAACTGACGTGTGCGGGCATACCGAAGACATCCTTCATTTACTTTGATGCCAATTAACAGGTGTCACATGAGAAATTACTAAATAAAAAATCTTTTTATTTTTTATGAATCTTTAAGTGCAAGGCTAGAATTAAGCAATAAAATAATAGAGTAATTGTATTTAGGTACAATTATATAAACATGGCTATTAAAGTTTTAAAGGACTCGTTAGGAATGGAAATCTGTTAATATAATTGAAATTCTACGTATGGATGAAACTTGTTTAGAGTAAATTGCGATGGAAAATTCCAATACAGATGCCTCTTACAGATCTAATGTTATAGTACATAAACAGAAAAATAAGCAAACCTAAATCACTAGAACTTCCCTTGAAATATATAAAAATAATTAAAAGTTGGTGTATTGATGAATCTCGTTTTACATTAGGATACCAAAATTGTTTGTAGCTATTATAAAAAATGTATGTTTTAACTTTGTAAGATTTTCGATACTCGGCCAGAAACAAATAAAATGTCTTATTAAAAAAATTTAAAACTACAGTTTTTTTGAAATAACATTTTGGTTATTTTATAACTGTTGTTGTTTATTTATGACCGAAGTGTTCATATCTAAGATATTATTTCGAGAATTGAAAACTATATTTTTATTATCAAATGGTTATTTGTATAATAAAAATTTTAATTAATTAATAATCCTATCATATAATATACTAATTAAATTGTATATGTATTGATTTCGTACATTATATATAATGTGTTAAAATTTAAGATTAAATATAGCAAATGGGTTTTCAGCAATTTTGAAGAGTTTATAATTATTTTGAATAGACTTCTTAAAGATCTAAATGTGTAAAAAATAGCGTGCATAAGAATTGTTCAAATAATAAAAACATGTTTTTGTGCTTAAGACAAAAAAAAATATTAAGGCTACATAATATTTGAAAACAACTACTTGTTTTTACGATTCATAGGCTGTAGCCACGATTATTAATTTTAAAATTTCAACCTATACTGAAAAAACAATATGCATAAAATCGCAATAACACCACAGCCAGGCTAGAGCAGAAAAATATTTTGCACGTGTATTATTCAAATAATAATATGTTTTTGTATTAAGCAAAACATGTATGAAGTTAACTAAATACGATTTTTTTAGTTTGAAGCGATACCAAATTATCTTATCTAATGTACAATACGAATACTTATCGTTGGAATACTAACATTATTTTTAGTAAAAATAATGAGTAGGTAATGACATTTTTAGCTGTGTAACATTTTCTGTTCTCAGCTGAAAACAAATAATAATATGTCTTATCGACCAAAATACAAAATTACAGTCCTTTTTTGAAATAAAATTTTGGTTATTTTACAACTGTTGTTGTTTATTTATGACCTAAGTGTCTTAATCAAAAATATTATTTTTTAAGAATAAAAAACATTGTCATTATCGAAGGTTGTTTCTAAAATAAAAACTTGAATAATCTTATCATATAATATACTACTTGAATTTCAAATATTTTGATTTCGCACTTTATAAATAATGTGATAATTTTAAAGAATATATATATATATATATATATATATATATATATATATATATATATATGAAATGGGGTATCAGAAATGTTGAATACTATGAAATATATTTCAAACCGTATGTGTTGTATAGTAAATAGTAATATTGTTCCTGAAACGAATGATTAATATCGTCCCAAATGATATAACTAAACGATAACTTGTTTTAAATTTACTTTTTTTACAAGCTCATACTTATAATTTTGAAATAATTAGAGTGATTGAGTAATCATGTACACAACTACATGAAGACGGTTCTTAAAGTATTAAAATGAATCTTCAGAAATTGATATCTATTAACCCTTTACTGCACAATGTTCCATATATGGAACTATTGTATGTATTGTTTACATCTGTTCTTGCTATACATCTTTGTATGCACAATGTTTCATAATTGGAACAATTCTTTAATTAGTACTTTTCATGAAACCAAAACTAAAAAAAAATTTATTTTTATTTTTTTAAGTAGTACTAAGTACATTATAGCATATGGTTAAAAAAAATTCATTCAGTGAAGGGTTAAAATAATATCAAATTCGGTGTAATGAAAAAACTCGTTTGAGGTAAATTGAGATGGAAAATTCTGAGAGACTTTTCGTATATCTTTTTACCAGTACAATACTAAACTATTGTTTAAAGATAGTATGTTTGAACCCGAAACTTTGCTTCATTTGTTTAAAATATAGAATTAAAATCCTGGATTCCTAACTTGGTTAAGTGTCCCATTGTAATCATATGAAAGAAACATAATACAAATAATAGAACGTCTAAAATAACAATGTATGATGTCACCAATATAATACCACACTATTATTCAATGATATTATGTCATTCATTTAAAAAAAAAAGTTTTACAACAGTAGAAATAAAATGAAGGATTCCTAACTAAACTTAAGTAAATTTACCAGTTTAATCATACGAAAGAAACCTAATACAAATAATAAAACGTCTAAATTAATAATATCAATGTGAGTGATTTGAAAACAAATATTTTTCCTATAAAACGGTTAGTTCACGACAAGCTAAAAAGTACTAATATATTGCTATGTGACGGTTTTGTAAATAGGTATTAGATACATTTTTGTTTTTATTAAACGGCAAAAACACTACTGTTTTTATACGATTCATAGACTGTAGCCACAATTTCAAAATTCAATATACAATTTCAACATATATTGAAAGAATTGTACATATACATTTTGTTAAGTTTTACACTGAAATCGCAATAACATCTCTGCCAGGCTAGAACTGAGTAAAAGAGTGATTGAGTAATCGTGTATACAACTACATATATGAAAACGGTTCTTAAAGTGTCAAAATGAATCTTCAGAAATTGAAATTTATTAAAATAATATAAAATTCGGTGTAATGATAAAACTCGTTTGGGGTAAATTGAGATGGAAAATTCTGAGAGACTTTTCGTATATCTTTTTACCAGTACAATACTAAACTATTGTTCAAAGATAGTATGTTCGAACCTTGCTTCATTCGTTTCAAATATAGAATTAAAATCCTGGATTCCTAACTTGGTTAAGTTTCCTATTGTAATCATATGAAACAAACATAATACAAATAATAAAACGTCTAAAATTACAATATCAATTTGGAAGTAATTTGAAAAACAATAATTTTTCTATAATACGTTTATTCTACAAAAAGTTTAAAGACGGATGAGTAAACAAGTAATAGCTAAATTGTTAGTGTTTGTCAAGCGGCAAAACAACTACTATTTTTTTACGATTCATAGGCTATAGCCACGATTATTTATTTCAAAATAGAATTTTAAACTACATTGAACAAACAAAATACATATGCGTTTATACAAGTCTTATAAGTTTTACACTGAAATCGCTACAACAGAAGCCATTTAAAAGAATAAGAATCATTTAAGTTTTAAACAACGGCAGAACAGTATTCGAATATCTTAGGCGTTGAAAAAAAACAGACAATCATGAATTTTAAAAATTGTATTCTGTTTTTATCTTTGTTTGTTCATTTGTCTAAAGCAAATCCTGGGCTTTGCGAAGATCCGTCGGTAATTTAAAATATTTTCTATCTAATTATATGATTCATTAAAAAAAAATGCAATTCTCCATAAATCTATTGATTAATATAATAGTAAAAAGTTCGAGACACATCAATTCTAAAAAACAGTATTCACATTGTTTATTAAAAATGTTAATAATTTTAGATTCTAACCAGACTTCATACAAAGATTTTAGAACAAGGCAACGATGTTACCAAGGAAACAGTAATAGAGTACATAAAACAACAAAACGTGATGAGAGATTTTGATATTTCTATATTCGATATCAATAAGATACTTTGTTCAGTGTGGAGTACGTTGAACAATAATAATAATTAATGTATATTGTAAAATATATGTGTGAAATGTGAAAACTAATATTCACTTCGATGTTATACATAAATAAATATCGATAGTTGGGTATGTTGGAATATTGGGTAGTGCGTTTTTTCCAACATTTCTAAGGGGTATTTATACTTTTATGAAAAAGGCGTCGGGGGGTAAAAAAAAAATGCAGAAGATGTCTGTAAAGGTAGTTGGGTAGATCAAGTTACTATAAAAATATAAAACGCTTTTATATTGTTTCTTACAAATCGTGTCAGAATGTGAAACGTTTTGTAAAAGTTACACAATCTGTAATTAATATTGAAATATTTATTTAACGACATTCCCCAAGAATTTTGTTTTAAACGCGATTGTTTTAAAACTAAACAAGGGGACAAATAAAACTATTGTTTTTAGGTCATTTTAATGTGTAGTACCCTTAATGACGTTACTTTATAAAAACGCAATATCAAAAATTGCAACAACTCCATCCCTTACAGCATATTGTAGTTTAGTAAATTTTAATGTGAACACTTTTATAATGCTTTCTAGGTACTAAAATGTCACCGAACGAATTTATAGCAGTAATAACATCAAAATTTACTTTTTGGGTAATTATGATTTTTTTCTATCCTAATATAGGATCTTTATTTTCTAAAGACTAAGCCTTGTCATAGCGAAAATATAGACTTCCACTCTTCTCTCTTTAATGCTAGAGTCTTCATATGTGAATACCCGTTGCATCCAGCCATTCCAATCATCTAATGATGGATAGCAATACTCTCGTTTCCTCTACTATTTGGAGAATTTCTTCATTGCTCTTTCTTTCAGTCCGACTAATACGAAGTAATCTTCTCCAGGTCCACATTTCTATTGTTTCGTTGTTTTTTGTATCTCGTACTGTCAAGGTCCAGTTTTACAACTATACAACAAAACACTCCATACGTAGCTTTTGGCAATGTTTTTTCTGGTCATAAGACATGGGAGTATCATGTGGTAGTCTCCCCTTACTTTCCTCATCGCAGTATTCTGATAATAATATTCTGAATAATCTGATAACGAGCAGTACCAGACGGTTCTTCTTCCGCCTCGTTTCAGTACTGATGGTTACTGCTGCCCTCCATCAGGTGTTTAATCCCCATTAGGGAATAAACTGTAACGGTCACATTTAGCCGCCCGTTACCACTCGCCTCCAAATATGCATTATTAGCAGTTTACCCCGATTAGCATGTAAGCCATTATAGGTAGGGGAGACAACAGATACACGGGACAATGCCAGGGGCACCGATGCCCAGTTAGTTGACATACTACCATCTTCGGACCGCGACCTAATTATTCTAAAGCCATTACCTATATTTCACGTTACATTACTATTTTATATTTCTTTTAACTTTACCCGTACTCGTGTGTCCGTTCAACTCCGCCATTACCTGGACTAACTACAAAGAACACTTTAGGATCCAGGTAGAGGTGTAATATATACACATAGCTTTACTTATTTAATAAACCTGTTTTCGTTTCGTTGCACACTTGAGAGTTAAGTTATTTAGAGGTACGATCGCCTGTTAAGCTCCTCAGGCGATATAGCAAATATACAAAGGAGACTTTAGGGATATTTAAGTGTAGATACGGCCTAGCCATCCGTCCCGTCTTAGGGTCCACTAATTTAACCCTATCGACTGTCGTTTCAGCCTAGCCTAGCCAACTAGCCACGCAGACACTTTACAATTTGGTGGAGGCGCCGATATTCGTTAGTCTTACCTCAGGGAGGGACCCCAATATTTTTAAGGGAATACACGACGGACACGACCCCATATAATTGTACCTGCTATTTTTAATTAACTCTCAGGTTGTAGTAAAGTACATTTTTTTTTTATTAAGTATCAAATTGCATTTAATATTGAAATTTATTAATTTATTTTATAATATTTGGTTAACATTTTTCTTTTAAATTCTTATTATATTTTATTGAATATTACGATCAAGAATTCAATATGACAGCCCCTATGATAGCAAACTTATCACCTCTTGCCCTAGACACTTTTCACGGTACAAGCGACGAATCTGTCTACGATTTCATTACCAAATTCGATAGGATAAAAAAATTAAATAATTAGACGGATGAACAAACCTTATTGTACTTTCCATTTTATTTAAAAGGCACTGCAGAATCTTTCTATTTTTTATTTGAAAAAAGAAATACCAATTTAACTTGGGCCAATATTAAAGATAAATTTAAAAAAGCGTTTAATACAGTAACCCGTAAAAACATGCTTAAAGTTAAATTAACTCAAAGAAAACTGAATCTTGACGAAACAGTTAATGAGTTTATATGTGACTTTAACCGCCTTTCTGATGAAATTGACCCTGACATGTCTGAAGAATCCAAAATAACACAAGTAATGCGTAAATTACCACCCGAGTATTTTAGTATGATTTGTATGCAAGACAATTCTACTATGAAAAAATTAGAATCTAATTTAAGAAAGGCCGAAGGAGCCCGAAATTTATTTAATACCCCAACCAACCCCGAGGTAGAAGCCTTAAGAATTCAAGTAGAGACACTCACAAAACAAATCGCAGAGTCCACTTTAACTCAAACCCCCTATGGAATAAATCATATTCGAACAGTTAATAGAAACAACAATAATTTTAAGGATAGTTTTAATAACGGCATAAATAGGCATAATAATGGTAATTATAACATTAATAGTTACGACGATGGTCGTAATATTAATAATAGAAATCTATACAATCAACAAGGGTATATGAATCCTAATGGTAATAATTATAATGCATGGTCTAATGATAATAGTCAAAGACCACCCCCGTTAGTAGAAAATATAAGTAGCTGTTTTATGAATAACAAAAATGGTCTAAGTAATAACCTAGTAATTAGAGGTATTTTAAATAATGTTGGTTATAAGTTCACTATTGACTCAGGAGCAAGTGTAAGCGTTATTAATGAATCTTTACTTCCAAAAAATCAATATATTAATTCATTTGGGCAAACAAAATTATATACTGCGATAGGTTCGCAACTACATTTTGTAGGAAAAACAAATATTATAGTGTATTTTAACAATGTGCCGTTTGAAATAGAATGTGCAGTGGTAAAAAATTTGAAAGGTAATAGTCTTTTAGGCATGGATTTTTTAACAATCTATGAAGGTATAATCAATTTACGTAAATTGCAGTTATCTCTTAGAGTAAATGACGAAGAGATGGTTTTACATTTTTTGAAAAATAAACATAATAGATTTAGTATAAACACAATTGGAAATAATAACTATAATATCTATAGGACTCAAAATAATATGAGTAATAGGTTAGGTTAGGTTAGGTTAGGTTAGGTTAGGTTAGGTTAGGTTAGGTTAGGTAGGTTAGGTTAGGTTAGGTTAGGTTAGGTTAGGTTAGGTTAGGTTAGGTTAGGTTAGGTTAGGTTAGGTTAGGTTAGGTTAGGTTAGGTTAGGTTAGGTTAGGTTAGGTTAGGTTAGGTTGGGTTAGGTTAGGTTAGGTTAGGTTAGGTTAGGTTAGGTTAGGTTGGTTAGGTTAGGTTAGGTTAGGTTAGGTTAGGTTAGGTTTGGTTTGGTTAGGTTGGGTTGGTTAGGTTAGGTTAGGTTAGGTTAGGTTAGGTTAGGTTAGGTTAGGTTAGGTTAGGTTAGGTTAGGTTAGGTTAGGTTAGGTTAGGTTAGGTTAGGTTAGGTTAGGTTAGGTTAGGTTAGGTTAGGTTAGGTTAGGTTAGGTTAGGTTAGGTTAGGTTAGGTTAGGTTAGGTTAGGTTAGGTTAGGTTAGGTTAGGTTAGGTTAGGTTAGGTTAGGTTAGGTTAGGTTAGGTTAGGTTAGGTTAGGTTAGGTTAGGTTAGGTTAGGTTAGGTTAGGTTAGGTTAGGTTAGGTTAGGTTTGGTTAGGTTAGGTTAGGTTAGGTTAGGTTAGGTTAGGTTAGGTTAGGTTAGGTTAGGTTAGGTTAGGTTAGGTTAGGTTAGGTTAGGTTTGGTTAGGTTAGGTTAGGTTAGGTTAGGTTAGGTTAGGTTAGGTTAGGTTAGGTTAGGTTAGGTTAGGTTAGGTTAGGTTAGGTTAGGTTTAGGTTAGGTTAGGTTAGGTTAGGTTAGGTTAGGTTAGGTTAGGTTAGGTTAGGTTAGGTTAGGTTAGGTTAGGTTAGGTTAGGTTAGGTTAGGTTAGGTTAGGTTAGGTTAGGTTAGGTTAGGTTAGGTTAGGTTAGGTTAGGTTAGGTTAGGTTAGGTTAGGTTTGGTTAGGTTAGGTTAGGTTAGGTTAGGTTAGGTTAGGTTAGGTTAGGTTAGGTTAGGTTAGGTTAGGTTAGGTTAGGTTAGGTTAGGTTAGGTTAGGTTAGGTTAGGTTAGGTTAGGTTAGGTTAGGTTAGGTTAGGTTTAGGTTAGGTTAGGTTAGGTTAGGTTAGGTTAGGTTAGGTTAGGTTAGGTTAGGTAGGTTAGGTTAGGTTAGGTTAGGTTAGGTTAGGTTAGGTTAGGTTAGGTTAGGTTAGGTTAGGTTAGGTTAGGTTAGGTTAGGTTAGGTTAGGTTAGGTTAGGTTAGGTTAGGTTAGGTTAGGTTAGGTTAGGTTAGGTTAGGTTAGGTTAGGTTAGTCGCGTTGTAGCAGCCGTCGAGTGCACATATGTCTCCGGTCGCTCCGTGTCATTGAGTGTTTTTGCGCGAATTTTTTTCGACCGTTTTTGTGTTTGACGTGTCGAAAAATCCGTCTTGGCTTTGTCGTCACAACGCGGGGTTCGGCAAAGAAATCGTTAAAATATTAAAGTCGTGGTGCCGATTTAAGTTTGGATAAATCGTGTTTTCGTACTATTTTGCTGTCCCGCGCACGGCAGTGGGGTAATCGAAACTTTTTAAGTCCGATCAGTGCGTGCGGCGGCTTGAAAAATTCGTCTCGCGCTCGTCGATTCAACGCGGGGTCTACCGTTTAGGTCGGTGGATTATTGAACCGGCAGTGACGTTTGTAAGTCGCAAGTTTTTACTTGTTAATTATTTTGTGCGGTGAAAAATAACAGTGTGCGTTACACGGGGAACGCGAGTGTAACTGTTTTTGATTCTCGTTCGGCTCCCAGTTGTGGTAGAGCTACCATTGAAAGCTTGTTGGATCCAGCGCAGCACCAGCAAGGCAGGCATACCATCGCCAAAGCTGTAAGTTTAAAACTTAATTAGTTATTAATCCTTGAAAATAGTGCCGAATCGACAGCCGCAGGGCGGTGTCGAATTACAACGCCGAGCGCGGCGCACCGCAGACGGCCGGCCGTTCCCGGAATCGGCGGCGGCGCGCAAATTGGTGTCACGCATACAGAGCGTGCGTAGTGTTTATAGTTTTCGTTTTTAAAATAATTTTAAATTAAATTAAAGTAAATTTTTATCTTTTAATTTATATTATTTGCACAAACAATAGTAATAGTTATAATAATATTAAGTGTGCGCAAAAGAAAAAAAAAAATAAATAAATAATGCCGTTTCTCCCTGGTCCCAGGGATTATAATTTTCGTTTTTAAACCAAAAAAAAAAAATAATTATTTTAATTGTTTTTTTTTGGTTTTTTCTTTTTTTTGTCTATCATATTATTTACACTTACAACAGTAACAGTTGTAATATTAATAAAGGCGCGCAAAGGATACAATGCCGTTTTTCCCCGGCTTCAGGGGGATCCGGTCTCGCGACGATGCGGGTTTTAGGCTCTTGTCGACGAGTACGCCAAACACATCCACGTCGTCCTTTCCCTCATTCATGGACAGCTCAGAAATGAGCAGCGTCCTGGGGGGAAGGCCGTTCGACAACACCGCCAGCACGAGGAGGCTCAACACGTCGGAGTGTGTGGCCATCCGTAGGTCGAGCCGTCGGAGACGATCCAGGCGATCGACAAAGGCCAAGAGCTCTATCTGGGATACCCCATCCTCCGGTGACAAGAAGGGGGGGGCCTCTTGGGCGACGGCGATGGGCACGGTCGGAGGGGCGGCGTTAATAGGCAAGGGCCTAAAAAATACGTCGATAAATTTTAGCGTGTTCGGCCCGGAAAATAATGGGGCCACAATTAAACAGGCCGACCCGATCCCGAGCTGGAAACACCACCAGCTCGGGCTGGCCAACTGGAGGTCAGGGGTTAAAACGCTTGCCCCTAGCGTCCCCACGGCGGCGGTGGCGGCGGCCCCCGTAGCACTCGCCGGCACTAAAGCAGCGGTCAAGTCGCTGCGACCCGACCCAGCGACCAGGCCTCTCCCAGCAACACCGGAGGGCACGGAGAAAACGGAAACGGGGGTCCAAACGGACAACGATGGTGTGTACGCCACCATCGGAGGTCGCGAGGACCCCCCTGGCACCGCACAGACGTCACGGCCTGTCCGCTCCTGCGGACAGGTCGAGGACGTCTACGCGGTGCCAGTGGACAACAAGGGACTTAATGGAGCCTTCCACCACCCGAGGATAAACTCCTCGGGGAGCATTGGAGGGCGACCTATTAGTCCAAAAGGAAATTGGACCTCTGCGGAGGGAGGGTCGAACCCTCCGCAGTTGCATGGCATTCACCCTGCGGGAAGGACACCCAAAGAAAAACCAGCAAAAATCAACATGGAATCACAACAAAACGGAATCGAAGCATCCGCGGGGCCCTCATCGGAGGGATCGGACCTCGTGGAAACGGCAGGTGGGAGTGGCTCGTCCCACCGGTCGACATCAAGCACAGCCAATAAAAGTGCAGGGAATTCGCGTGACCCTGCCGCCAGCGGGGCTGGTAAAGTAAACGTAGGTGGGGCTGGAAAGCAGGGCCTCACCGGTGGTGAAATAGCCACTGAACCGACTGTAAACGGAAAAACTGGAGATCGGAAAGATCCTGGCGTAGAAATGGAGGTGTTCGAGGATGCCTCGGACCAACATATCACCTCACCAGTCAGGAGATCGAGCTTGTGCGGACAGGCCGACCTCAACCTTATCCACGCCCTGAACAGATCAATGGATCTTCAGGCAAAATTAAAGGCGCAGGAGGATAAGGTCGATGGGATCATTATAGACCTAAAGGAGCTCGTGCAGCCAGCCGAGCCCAAGAAAAGAACCGACCCTAACCCGGGTCTGAACCGGCTGTTGGAGCTGTCAGATGCCACTGTCAGCCAAAAGCACAAAGCAACCATCAGGAGTGTCATTGAGCACTTGGAACTCCTGGTGGACGCGAGAATGGTGTGCAAGAAGCTGCGGATCGCTCGCGAAAACTCGGAGTCCGAGAGGAACGCCTTACGTCAAACCGTCCAGACGAATAAGGCAACTGCTCCGATCTTCCTCCTCCAACAGGAAGCCCCGCGGAGGAAAAGGCAGGTAGTAATGGTGGACGTAGGCACGCATACGCCGAACTGGGAGCCGTATTCGCCTATGCGGGATTCGCCGCAGCTTCAGTCTCCACTGAAGCCAAAGCGACTGCTGAAGTCACCGACCAAAAGTCAGGCCCACCCCCAACTACAGCCGCAGCCACAACCGCAGCCGCAGCAGCAGCCGCAGCAACAGCCGCAGCCGCAGCCGCAGCCGCAGCCGCAACAACATCCGCAGCAGCAGCCGCAGCAACAGCAGCAGCCTCAGCCTGAGCCTCAGCCTCGGCTAAGGCGGCCAAGGCGGCGCAGGAAGGGCCAGCAGCTACAGCAGCCACAACCACAGGTGCAAACGAGGCACCAGCAACGGCCGCCGCAACAGCAGCAGCAGCAGCCCCCACGCCAGCAGCAGCAGCAGCAACAGCAGCAGCGGCAGCAGCAGATGCAGCAGCCCCAACGCCAGCAGCAGCAGCAGCAGCAGCAGCGCGCAGCAGCCGCAGCAGCAGCAGCGTCAGAGACAGCAGCAGCAGCAGCGCCAGCGACAGCAACAGCCGCAACAGCAGCGTCAACGACAACAGCAGCAACAGCAACAGCAGCAGCAACGACAGCAGCAACAACAACCACTGCAACAGCAAGGGGCCCCGGTCTCGCCCAACGCGACCGCCGCAAATCGGGATAACCCGCGGGTCAGGTTTGTGGAGCCCACCGAGCGGTGGAGCGAGGTGGTCCGGAGAAGGCCCGAGGGAATGGGCTCACAAAGAAGAGGCCCCACCCCCGAGGAGCTCAAGAGGAAGCTGCCGAGGTCAGAGGCCATAGTGATTGGACCACTACCGGACGGCACGTCCTATGGTGTGGCCATGAAGAAGGCGATTGGAGCAGTTAACCTGTCGGCGCTCGGGGTGACCGTCGACAGTTCCACCCGCACCCGCAACGGCGCTGTGCTCCTACAGCTTAAGTGCACCCCCGCGCAAGCGGACGAGGTGGCCGCTAAGCTGAGGGGAGTGTTAGGATCTGGAATCAGGGTCGGCAGACCGAGCAGGAAAGCGTCGATCCTGATCCTAGACGTCCAAGAGTGGGTCGAGGCCGAGGAGCTGCAAGCGGCAATCAGGGCAGTCGTTAGCGAAGGGCCAGCGGCAGGGCTCCAGGACGAAGTACCGTTGCCGGTGATCACCCGGAGCGAAACTGGCACCGGCGGGTTTGGCCGCATGGCAGTCCCCATGAAGGTGGCGGTTCAGTTGGCTGCGGTGAAGAAGATCCGGGTCAACTGGAGCACCTGTCGCATCAGGATCCCCGAGGACAAGGGACCCAGGTGCTTCAGGTGTCTGCAACGCGGGCATATGGCCACCGGTTGCAAGGGCCAGGACCGCTCCGGGTGCTGTTTTCGGTGCCACGAGACGGGCCACAAGGCGAAGGACTGCCAGGGGCCCGTCGCCAGGGTCAAGCGCATCGAATCAAGTGAAGAGGGCCGCCACCGCCCAGCCCCCTCAGCCACAACCGAAGACGTAGGGGTTAGCGAGGAAGACCGGGAGCAGCGGAACTCCCAGTCAACATCGGGAGCGTAGGGAGGCAGTGCATGAGGTTTCTGCAAGTTAACCTCAACCACTGCCGACTTGCGCAGGACCTCCTAGCCCAGACGGTCTCGGAGGAGAGGGTCGATGTGGTAATAGCATCCGACCCTCATGGCGTTACCAACGACGTCGGTGGCTGGATCACCAGCGGAGGGACCAGCCGTGCAGCGATCGGGATCTTCGGTAACGGAATCCCGGTAGCGGCCATCCAGCGAGATGACGAGTACGTAGCAGCTAGGGTAGGTGGCGTACACATCTACAGTTGCTATGTATCTCCGAATCAAACTGCGAGGCAGTTCACGGCGTTCCTCCAGCGACTCGAGGACAGCCTAAGGGTATTAGGGCCAACCGCCAAAACCATCATCGCGGGAGACTTCAACGCGCGCTCGGCAGCCTGGGGGGACTGGGTGTCCGACGCGCGGGGAGATGGCCTAGTATCCCTTGTCGACGGGTTGGGCCTCGTGGTGGTCAACGAGGGGGCGGAGCCGACCTTCGTTGGGAGGGGCCGAGGCTCGATAGTAGACGTCACCCTTGCAAGCGAGTCTGCTATTGGAGCGCTGAGTGGGTGGGCAGTACGGTCGGAGGAAGATAACCACTCCGACCACCACACCATCCAGTTCGAGATGTTGACTGGCAGGCGCCCGCACCGCACCACTCAACATCTCAAAGGCTGGAATACCACGAAGGGCATCGGCAGGGACCTCTTCACCGCTGGGTATGCGCTTGCCAAGTGGGGAAGAGAGATGGTGGAGCCGCCAGACGACCCCAACGAGCTCGTGGAATGGTGGGCGGCGGAGTTCGAGAGGCGTGTCACGCACACTTGCAACTTCGCACTACCCACCAGGAAGGGTCCACCAGGGGCAAAACCCCCGGCCCACTGGTGGACGGCTGAAATAGCCGAGCTCAGAAGGACATGCACGAGGGCAAGGAGGGCCGTCAAGCGTGCCGCCACGCGGGAAGCGGCCAGGGGCGGCAGAGAAGCCGAGAACATCTCTGCAGAAGCCCTGGCGGCGCTCAGAGAGGCAAGGCGGAACCTCAAGGTGGCAGTTCACCGCAGCAAGAGGAGGTGCTGGGACGAGCTTGTGCAGTCCGTGGACCAGGACCCGTGGGGAAAACCCTATAAGCTGGTGATGAAGAAGCTGAAGGGGGCTCCCGCCGCGGATCAGATGGAGGCCGCCGCTTTGGAAAGAGTAACGAGTGCTCTTTTTCCAGACGACGGGGCCTTCGTTCCGGTTCCGGTCCCGAGGCCACTGACCGACGACCACCCCGTGTTCACGCGGGAGGAAGTCGGGGTTGCGGTCGCGCGGGTAAAGGGCAGGAAGAAAGCCCCTGGTCCGGACTGCATCAACAACGCGATCCTTGCGGAGACATACAAGGCTGACCCGACCTTCGTTGTCTCCATGCTGAACGCCTGCCTCAAGGCGGGTGGCTTTCCCACACGTTGGAAGCAAGCACGACTAGTGCTGCTTCGCAAGGGGCAAAAGCCGGTGGACGAACCATCGTCATACCGGCCGCTGTGCCTCTTGAACGACGTTGGGAAGCTACTGGAGTTCCTGCTAGTCCGCCGGTTGGAGAAGCACCTCGACGACAGAGGGGGGCTATCAGACCGGCAGTTCGGCTTTCGGAAGGGAAAGTCGACGGACGACGCATTGCGCATGCTCCGAGAGAAGGCACTCACCGCCGTGAACAGCTACGAGGCCTGTGTGGCAGTCAGCCTGGATGTCAGAAATGCATTCAACTCCATCGGCTGGCGTCATATAATGAGTGCCCTACAGGAGTGGGAAGTGCCGCTGTACCTACAGCGCATTTTCAGCTCCTACTTCTCGGAGCGGGCAGCAAGGATCGCGTGCCCCTCAGCGGACGACGGTGAACTGCGGGTGGAGGTTTCATGCGGTGTTCCACAGGGATCGGTGGTGGGGCCGACCCTATGGAACTTGACGTACGATACGGTGTTGCGAGCCGAACTACCGGTCCAGTCAACGGTAATCGGCTTCGCAGACGACACGCTCGTCATCGCCTCTGGCAAGACGGTCGAGGAGGTGGAGGACAGAGTAAACGGAGCTCTGAACGCGGTAGCGACCAAGTTCCGTTCTCTGGGCCTGCACCTGGCTGTCGAGAAGACAGAAGCGGTGGCGTTCAGGAGGAATTACAAGGATCGGGTTCCACGTATTTTCCTCAATGACGTAGAAGTTGAGGTAACCGAAACCATGAAGTACCTAGGGGTCATCGTGGATCGCGACCTCAGCTTCAAGCAGCACGTCAAGGCTGCGGCGGTAAAAGCGCAGGGCGCGCTCACGTCCTTGTCAAGGCTTATGCCTAACATCGGCGGCCCCCGTGAGCCTAGACGAAGGCTGCTCGTCAGTGTCGTTCACTCGATACTCCTCTACGGAGCCCCGGTGTGGGCCATTGGGCTCCCCTACCGGAGGGCAAACGCGGATGAGCTATTGAGGGTGCAGCGCAGGGCTGTTCTTCGAAGCATCTGCGCGTACCGCACCGTATCGTACGACGCAGGAAACCTGCTGTCGGCGATACCACCAGCGGACCTTCTGGCCATAGAGCGTGAAGAGGCGTTTCGACTGCGCCGGCTAGCTGAAGAGGAAGAGAGGCCGCCAAACCCCCTCCGGGTCTACACCCTTAACAGGTGGGAGAGGCGGCTCCAGACGGCGACGAGTGGTGAGTGGACCCGAACACTCATCACGGACCTCAAGGGCTGGGTGGGCCGTAGGCACGGTCTTATGTGCTACCGCCTCACCCAGTTGATGTCAGGGCACGGGTGCTTCAACGACTTCCTCCACAGGATCGGAAAAGCACCCAGTCCAACATGTGCACACTGCAACATGCTGGACAGTGCCAACCATACGCTGGTAGACTGTCCCGCCTGGGCAACCCAGAGGCGGGAGCTCTACGAAGCGATTGGGGACATCGACCCGGGAACCATGGTCCAGAAAATGGTGGGCAACGCCGAAGCCTGGAACGCTGTCGCCCGTTTTGCGGAACTCGTCCTTCGCGAAAAGGAAGAGGCAGAACGGGGCAGACAGCGTCCCAACGGGTGAACGAGATGTCCAGGGCGGCGGGTGCGTGCGTCACCGGCCCGAGAAGACCTACGTGTACATAGAGTTAAAATATATAAAATACAATGTATAGAGTAGTTTTTAAGGTAAAAATGTATATAAAATTCCGTCGGGGCCCAATGTGCATATTGTTATTGGGCCCCCACCCGGAGAGGGTGTGTTAGCTTAAGTTTAAATTGTTAAGTTTAAGGTAAATGTTAGTGGGTGTGTGGAGCACCCACAACAAAGTTGTAAGATTTATTTAATAATAAATGGCATCGGAAAACTGGGGGGAAGTAATGCCTCAACAGGCGAGTACCTCCCCAGTTTTCTATGGATGCAGAAAAAAAAAAAAAAAAAAAAAAAAAAAAAAAGGTTAGGTTAGGTTAGGTTAGGTTAGGTTAGGTTAGGTTAGGTTAGGTTAGGTTAGGTTAGGTTAGGTTAGGTTAGGTTAGGTTAGGTTAGGTTAGGTTAGGTTAGGTTAGGTTAGGTTAGGTTAGGTTAGGTTAGGTTAGGTTAGGTTAGGTTAGGTTAGGTTAGGTTAGGTTAGGTTAGGTTAGGTTAGGTTAGGTTAGGTTAGGTTAGGTTAGGTTAGGTTAGGTTAGGTTAGGTTAGGTTAGGTTAGGTTAGGTTAGGTTAGGTTAGGTTAGGTTAGGTTAGGTTAGGTTAGGTTAGGTTAGGTTAGGTTAGGTTAGGTTAGGTTAGGTTAGGTTAGGTTAGGTTAGGTTAGGTTAGGTTAGGTTAGGTTAGGTTAGGTTAGGTTAGGTTAGGTTAGGTTAGGTTAGGTTAGGTTAGGTTAGGTTAGGTTAGGTTAGGTTAGGTTAGGTTAGGTTAGGTTAGGTTAGGTTAGGTTAGGTTAGGTTAGGTTAGGTTAGGTTAGGTTAGGTTAGGTTAGGTTAGGTTAGGTTAGGTTAGGTTAGGTTAGGTTAGGTTAGGTTAGGTTAGGTTAGGTTAGGTTAGGTTAGGTTAGGTTAGGTTAGGTTAGGTTAGGTTAGGTTAGGTTAGGTTAGGTTAGGTTAGGTTAGGTTAGGTTAGGTTAGGTTAGGTTAGGTTAGGTTAGGTTAGGTTAGGTTAGGTTAGGTTAGGTTAGGTTAGGTTAGGTTAGGTTAGGTTAGGTTAGGTTAGGTTAGGTTAGGTTAGGTTAGGTTAGGTTAGGTTAGGTTAGGTTAGGTTAGGTTAGGTTAGGTTAGGTTAGGTTAGGTTAGGTTAGGTTAGGTTAGGTTAGGTTAGGTTAGGTTAGGTTAGGTTAGGTTAGGTTAGGTTAGGTTAGGTTAGGTTAGGTTAGGTTAGGTTAGGTTAGGTTAGGTTAGGTTAGGTTAGGTTAGGTTAGGTTAGGTTAGGTTAGGTTAGGTTAGGTTAGGTTAGGTTAGGTTAGGTTAGGTTAGGTTAGGTTAGGTTAGGTTAGGTTAGGTTAGGTTAGGTTAGGTTAGGTTAGGTTAGGTTAGGTTAGGTTAGGTTAGGTTAGGTTAGGTTAGGTTAGGTTAGGTTAGGTAGGTTAGGTTAGGTTAGGTTAGGTTAGGTTAGGTTAGGTTAGGTTAGGTTAGGTTAGGTTAGGTTAGGTTAGGTTAGGTTAGGTTAGGTTAGGTTAGGTTAGGTTAGGTTAGGTTAGGTTAGGTTAGGTTAGGTTAGGTTAGGTTAGGTTAGGTTAGGTTAGGTTAGGTTAGGTTAGGTTAGGTTAGGTTAGGTTAGGTTAGGTTAGGTTAGGTTAGGTTAGGTTAGGTTAGGTTAGGTTAGGTTAGGTTAGGTTAGGTTAGGTTAGGTTAGGTTAGGTTAGGTTAGGTTAGGTTAGGTTAGGTTAGGTTAGGTTAGGTTAGGTTAGGTTAGGTTAGGTTAGGTTAGGTTAGGTTAGGTTAGGTTAGGTTAGGTTAGTTAGGTTAGGTTAGGTTAGGTTAGGTTAGGTTAGGTTAGGTTAGGTTAGGTTAGGTTAGGTTAGGTTAGGTTAGGTTAGGTTAGGTTAGGTTAGGTTAGGTTAGGTTAGGTTAGGTTAGGTTAGGTTAGGTTAGGTTAGGTTAGGTTAGGTTGGTTAGGTTAGGTTAGGTTAGGTTAGGTTAGGTTAGGTTAGGTTAGTCGCGTTGTAGCAGCCGTCGAGTGCACATATGTCTCCGGTCGCTCCGTGTCATTGAGTGTTTTTGCGCGAATTTTTTTCGACCGTTTTTTGTGTTTGACGTGTCGAAAAATCCGTCTTGGCTTTGTCGTCACAACGCGGGGTTCGGCAAAGAAATCGTTTAATTATTAAAGTCGTGGTGCCGATTTTAAGTTGGATTAAATCGTGTTTTCGTACTATTTTGCTGTCCCGCGCACGGCAGTGGGGTTATCGAAACTTTTTAAGTCCGATCAGTGCGTGCGGCGGCTTGAAAAATTCGTCTCGCGCTCGTCGATTCAACGCGGGGTCTACCGTTTAGGTCGGTGGATTATTGAACCGGCAGTGACGTTTGTAAGTCGCAAGTTTTTACTTGTTAATTATTTTGTGCAGTGGAAAAACAACAGTGTGCGTTACACGGGGAACGCGAGTGTAACTGTTTTTGATTCTCGTTCGGCTCCCAGTTGTGGTAGAGCTACCATTGAAAACTTGTTGGATTCAGCGCAGCACCAGCAAGGCAGGCATACCATCGCCAAAGCTGTAAGTTTAAAACTTAATTAGTTATTAATCCTTGAAAATAGTGCCGAATCGACAGCCGCCGGGCGGTGTCGAATTACAACGCCGAGCGCGGCGCACCGCAGACGGCCGGCCGTTCCCGGAATCGGCGGCGGCGCGCAAATTGGTGTCACGCATACAGAGCGTGCGTAGTGTTTATAGTTTTCGTTTTTAAAATAATTTTAAATTAAATTAAAGTAAATTTTTATCTTTTAATTTATATTATTTGCACAAACAATAGTAATAGTTATAATAATATTAAGTGTGCGCAAAAGAAAAAAAAAAAAAACAAATAAATAATGCCGTTTCTCCCTGGTCCCAGGGATTATAATTTTCGTTTTTAAACCAAAAAAAAATAATTATTTTAATTGTTTTTTTTTTTGGTTTTTTCTTTTTTTGTCTATCATATTATTTACACTTACAACAGTAACAGTTGTAATATTAATAAAGGCGCGCAAAGGATACAATGCCGTTTTTCCCCGGCTTCAGGGGGATCCGGTCTCGCGACGATGCGGGTTTTAGGCTCTTGTCGACGAGTACGCCAAACACATCCACGTCGTCCTTTCCCTCATTCATGGACAGCTCAGAAATGAGCAGCGTCCTGGGGGGAAGGCCGTTCGACAACACCGCCAGCACGAGGAGGCTCAACACGTCGGAGTGTGTGGCCATCCGTAGGTCGAGCCGTCGGAGACGATCCAGGCGATCGACAAAGGCCAAGAGCTCTATCTGGGATACCCCATCCTCCGGTGACAAGAAGGGGGGGGCCTCTTGGGCGACGGCGATGGGCACGGTCGGAGGGGCGGCGTTAATAGGCAAGGGCCTAAAAAATACGTCGATAAATTTTAGCGTGTTCGGCCCGGAAAATAATGGGGCCACAATTAAACAGGCCGACCCGATCCCGAGCTGGAAACACCACCAGCTCGGGCTGGCCAACTGGAGGTCAGGGGTTAAAACGCTTGCCCCTAGCGTCCCCACGGCGGCGGTGGCGGCGGCCCCCGTAGCACTCGCCGGCACTAAAGCAGCGGTCAAGTCGCTGCGACCCGACCCAGCGACCAGGCCTCTCCCAGCAACACCGGAGGGCACGGAGAAAACGGAAACGGGGGTCCAAACGGACAACGATGGTGTGTACGCCACCATCGGAGGTCGCGAGGACCCCCCTGGCACCGCACAGACGTCACGGCCTGTCCGCTCCTGCGGACAAGTCGAGGACGTCTACGCGGTGCCAGTGGACAACAAGGGACTTAATGGAGCCTTCCACCACCCGAGGATAAACTCCTCGGGGAGCATTGGAGGGCGACCTATTAGTCCAAAAGGAAATTGGACCTCTGCGGAGGGAGGGTCGAACCCTCCGCAGTTGCATGGCATTCACCCTGCGGGAAGGACACCCAAAGAAAAACCAGCCAAAATCAACATGGAAACACAACAAAACGGAATCGAAGCATCCGCGGGGCCCTCATCGGAGGGATCGGACCTCGTGGAAACGGCAGGTGGGAGTGGCTCGTCCCACCGGTCGACATCAAGCATAGCCAATAAAAGTGCAGGGAATTCGCGTGACCCTGCCGCCAGCGGGGCTGGTAAAGTAAACGTAGGTGGGGCTGGGAAGCAGGGCCTCACCGGTGGTGAAATAGCCACTGAACCGACTGTACACGGAAAAACTGGAGATCGGAAAGATCCTGGCGTAGAAATGGAGGTGTTCGAGGATGCCTCGGACCAACATATCACCTCACCAGTCAGGAGATCGAGCTTGTGCGGACAGGCCGACCTCAACCTTATCCACGCCCTGAACAGATCAATGGATCTTCAGGCAAAATTAAAGGCGCAGGAGGATAAGGTCGATGGGATCATTATAGACCTAAAGGAGCTCGTGCAGCCAGCCGAGCCCAAGAAAAGAACCGACCCTAACCCGGGTCTGAACCGGCTGTTGGAGCTGTCAGATGCCACTGTCAGCCAAAAGCACAAAGCAACCATCAGGAGTGTCATTGAGCACTTGGAACTCCTGGTGGACGCGAGAATGGTGTGCAAGAAGCTGCGGATCGCTCGCGAAAACTCGGAGTCCGAGAGGAACGCCTTACGTCAAACCGTCCAGACGAATAAGGCAACTGCTCCGATCTTCCTCCTCCAACAGGAAGCCCCGCGGAGGAAAAGGCAGGTAGTAATGGTGGACGTAGGCACGCATACGCCGAACTGGGAGCCGTATTCGCCTATGCGGGATTCGCCGCAGCTTCAGTCTCCACTGAAGCCAAAGCGACTGCTGAAGTCACCGACCAAATGTCAGGCCCACACCCAACTACAGCCGCAGCCACAACCGCAGCCGCAGCAGCAGCCGCAGCAACAGCCGCAGCCGCAGCCGCAGCCGCAGCCGCAACAACATCCGCAGCAGCAGCCGCAGCAACAGCAGCAGCCTCAGCCTGAGCCTCAGCCTCGGCTAAGGCGGCCAAGGCGGCGCAGGAAGGGCCAGCAGCTACAGCAGCCACAACCGCAGGTGCAAACGAGGCACCAGCAACGGCCGCCGCAACAGCAGCAGCAGCAGCCCCCACGCCAGCAGCAGCAGCAGCAACAGCAGCAGCGGCAGCAGCAGATGCAGCAGCCCCAACGCCAGCAGCAGCAGCAGCAGCAGCAACAGCAGCAGCGGCAACAGCAGCAGCAGCCGCAACAGCGGCAGCAGCAGCAGCCGCAGCAGCCGCAGCAGCAGCAGCGTCAGAGACAGCAGCAGCAGCAGCGTCAGCGACAGCAACAGCCGCAACAGCAGCGTCAACGACAACAGCAGCAACAGCAACAGCAGCAGCAACGACAGCAGCAACAACAACCACTGCAACAGCAAGGGGCCCCGGTCTCGCCCAACGCGACCGCCGCAAATCGGGATAACCCGCGGGTCAGGTTTGTGGAGCCCACCGAGCGGTGGAGCGAGGTGGTCCGGAGAAGGCCCGAGGGAATGGGCCCACAAAGAAGAGGCCCCACCCCCGAGGAGCTCAAGAGGAAGCTGCCGAGGTCAGAGGCCATAGTGATTGGACCACTACCGGACGGCACGTCCTATGGTGTGGCCATGAAGAAGGCGATTGGAGCAGTTAACCTGTCGGCGCTCGGGGTGACCGTCGACAGTTCCACCCGCACCCGCAACGGCGCTGTGCTCCTACAGCTTAAGTGCACCCCCGCGCAAGCGGACGAGGTGGCCGCTAAGCTGAGGGGAGTGTTAGGATCTGGAATCAGGGTCGGCAGACCGAGCAGGAAAGCGTCGATCCTGATCCTAGACGTCCAAGAGTGGGTCGAGGCCGAGGAGCTGCAAGCGGCAATCAGGGCAGTCGTTAGCGAAGGGCCAGCGGCAGGGCTCCAGGACGAAGTACCGTTGCCGGTGATCACCCGGAGCGAAACTGGCACCGGCGGGTTTGGCCGCATGGCAGTCCCCATGAAGGTGGCGGTTCAGTTGGCTGCGGTGAAGAAGATCCGGGTCAACTGGAGCACCTGTCGCATCAGGATCCCCGAGGACAAGGGACCCAGGTGCTTCAGGTGTCTGCAACGCGGGCATATGGCCACCGGTTGCAAGGGCCAGGACCGCTCCGGGTGCTGTTTTCGGTGCCACGAGACGGGCCACAAGGCGAAGGACTGCCAGGGGCCCGTCGCCAGGGGCAAGCGCATCGAATCAAGTGAAGAGGGCCGCCACCGCCCAGCCCCCTCAGCCACAACCGAAGACGTAGGGGTTAGCGAGGAAGACCGGGAGCAGCGGAACTCCCAGTCAACATCGGGAGCGTAGGGAGGCAGTGCATGAGGTTTCTGCAAGTTAACCTCAACCACTGCCGACTTGCGCAGGACCTCCTAGCCCAGACGGTCTCGGAGGAGAGGGTCGATGTGGTAATAGCATCCGACCCTCATGGCGTTACCAACGACGTCGGTGGCTGGATCACCAGCGGAGGGACCAGCCGTGCAGCGATCGGGATCTTCGGTAACGGAATCCCGGTAGCGGCCATCCAGCGAGATGACGAGTACGTAGCAGCTAGAGTAGGTGGCGTACACATCTACAGTTGCTATGTATCTCCGAATCAAACTGCGAGGCAGTTCACGGCGTTCCTCCAGCGACTCGAGGACAGCCTAAGGGTATTAGGGCCAACCGCCAAAACCATCATCGCGGGCGACTTCAACGCGCGCTCGGCAGCCTGGGGGGACTGGGTGTCCGACGCGCGGGGAGATGGCCTAGTATCCCTTGTCGACGGGCTGGGCCTCGTGGTGGTCAACGAGGGGGCGGAGCCGACCTTCGTTGGGAGGGGCCGAGGCTCAATAGTAGACGTCACCCTTGCAAGTGAGTCTGCTATTGGAGCGCTGAGTGGGTGGACAGTACGGTCGGAGGAAGATAACCACTCCGACCACCACACCATCCAGTTCGAGATGTTGACTGGCAGGCGCCCGCACCGCACCACTCAACATCTCAAAGGCTGGAATACCACGAAGGGCATCGGCAGGGACCTCTTCACCGCCGGGTATGCGCTTGCCAAGTGGGGAAGAGAGATCGTGGAGCCGCCAGACGACCCCAACGAGCTCGTGGAATGGTGGGCGGCGGAGTTCGAGAGGCGTGTCACGCACACTTGCAACTTCGCACTACCCACCAGGAAGGGTCCACCAGAGGCAAAACCCCCGGCCCACTGGTGGACGGCTGAAATAGCCGAGCTCAGAAGGACATGCACGAGGGCAAGGAGGGCCGTCAAGCGTGCCGCCACGCGGGAAGCGGCCAGGGGCGGCAGAGAAGCCGAGAACATCTCTGCAGAAGCCCTGGCGGCGCTCAGAGAGGCAAGGCGGAACCTCAAGGTGGCAGTTCACCGCAGCAAGAGGAGGTGCTGGGACGAGCTTGTGCAGTCCGTGGACCAGGACCCGTGGGGAAAACCCTATAAGCTGGTGATGAAGAAGCTGAAGGGGGCTCCCGCCGCGGATCAGATGGAGGCCGCCGCTCTGGAAAGAGTAACGAGTGCTCTTTTTCCAGACGACGGGGCCTTCGTTCCGGTTCCGGTCCCGAGGCCACTGACCGACGACCACCCCGTGTTCACGCGGGAGGAAGTCGGGGTTGCGGTCGCGCGGGTAAAGGGCAGGAAGAAAGCCCCTGGTCCGGACTGCATCAACAACGCGATCCTTGCGGAGACATACAAGGCTGACCCGACCTTCGTTGTCTCCATGCTGAACGCCTGCCTCAAGGCGGGTGGCTTTCCCACACGTTGGAAGCAAGCACGACTAGTGCTGCTTCGCAAGGGGCAAAAGCCGGTGGACGAACCATCGTCATACCGGCCGCTGTGCCTCTTGAACGACGTTGGGAAGCTACTGGAGTTCCTGCTAGTCCGCCGGTTGGAGAAGCACCTCGACGACAGAGGGGGGCTATCAGACCGGCAGTTCGGCTTTCGGAAGGGAAAGTCGACGGACGACGCATTGCGCATGCTCCGAGAGAAGGCACTCACCGCCGTGAACAGCTACGAGGCCTGTGTGGCAGTCAGCCTGGATGTCAGAAACGCATTCAACTCCATCGGCTGGCGCCATATAATGAGTGCCCTACAGGAGTGGGAAGTGCCGCTGTACCTACAGCGCATTTTCAGCTCCTACTTCTCGGAGCGGGCAGCAAGGATCGCGTGCCCCTCAGCGGACGACGGTGAACTGCGGGTGGAGGTTTCATGCGGTGTTCCACAGGGATCGGTGGTGGGGCCGACCCTATGGAACTTGACGTACGATACGGTGTTGCGAGCCGAACTACCGGTCCAGTCAACGGTAATCGGCTTCGCAGACGACACGCTCGTCATCGCCTCTGGCAAGACGGTCGAGGAGGTGGAGGACAGAGTAAACGGAGCTCTGAACGCGGTAGCGACCAAGTTCCGCTCTCTGGGCCTGCACCTGGCTGTCGAGAAGACAGAAGCGGTGGCGTTCAGGAGGAATTACAAGGATCGGGTTCCACGTATTTTCCTCAATGACGTAGAAGTTGAGGTAACCGAGACCATGAAGTACCTAGGGGTCATCGTGGATCGCGACCTCAGCTTCAAGCAGCACGTCGAGGCTGCGGCGGTAAAAGCGCAGGGCGCGCTCACGTCCTTGTCAAGGCTTATGCCTAACATCGGCGGCCCCCGTGAGCCTAGACGAAGGCTGCTCGTCAGTGTCGTTCACTCGATACTCCTCTACGGAGCCCCGGTGTGGGCCATTGGGCTCCCCTACCGGAGGGCAAACGCGGATGAGCTATTGAGGGTGCAGCGCAGGGCTGTTCTTCGAAGCATCTGCGCGTACCGCACCGTATCGTACGACGCAGGAAACCTGCTGTCGGCGATACCACCAGCGGACCTTCTGGCCATAGAGCGTGAAGAGGCGTTTCGACTGCGCCGGCTAGCTGAAGAGGAAGAGAGGCCGCCAAACCCCCTCCGGGTCTACACCCTTAACAGGTGGGAGAGGCGGCTCCAGACGGCGACGAGTGGTGAGTGGACCCGAACACTCATCACGGACCTCAAGGGCTGGGTGGGCCGTAGGCACGGTCTTATGTGCTACCGCCTCACCCAGTTGATGTCAGGGCACGGGTGCTTCAACGACTTCCTCCACAGGATCGGAAAAGCACCCAGTCCAACATGTGCACACTGCAACATGCTGGACAGTGCCAACCATACGCTGGTAGACTGTCCCGCCTGGGCAACCCAGAGGCGGGAGCTCTACGAAGCGATTGGGGACATCGACCCGAGAACCATGGTCCAGAAAATGGTGGGCAACGCCGAAGCCTGGAACGCTGTCGCCCGTTTTGCGGAACTCGTCCTTCGCGAAAAGGAAGAGGCAGAACGGGGCAGACAGCGTCCCAACGGGTGAACGAGATGTCCAGGGCGGCGGGTGCGTGCGTCACCGGCCCGAGAAGATCTGCGTGTACATAGAGTTAAAATATATAAAATACAATGTAAAGAGTAGTTTTTAAGGTGAAAAATGTATATAAATTTCCGTCGGGGCCCAATGTGCATATTGTTATTGGGCCCCCACCCGGAGAGGGTGTGTTAGCTTAAGTTTGAATTGTTAAGTTTAAGGTAAATGTTAGTGGGTGTGTGGAGCACCCACAACAAAGTTGTAAGATTTATTTAATAATAAATGGCATCGGAAAACTGGGGGGAAGTAATGCCTCAACAGGCGAGTACCTCCCCAGTTTTCTATGGATGCAGTTAAAAAAAAAAAAAAAAAAAAAAGGTTAGG